>NC_091377.1:14471858-14664358 GCF_038502225.1 Cherax quadricarinatus | reverse complement strand
ACCAGCCATCCCACCTGTATACCAGCCATCTCACCCGTATACCAGCCATCTCACCCGTATACCAGCCATCCCACCTGTATACCAGCCATCCCACCTGTATACCAGCCATCCCACCTGTATACCAGCCATCTCCCCTGTATGCCAGCCATCCCACCTGTATACCAGCCATCCCACCTGTATACCAGCCATCCCACCCGTATACCAGCCATCCCACTGTATACCAGCCATCCCACCTGTATACCAGCCATCCCACCTGTATACCAGCCATCCCACCTGTATACCAGCCATCCCACCCGTATACCAGCCATCCCACCTGTATACCAGCCATCCCACCTGTATACCAGCCATCGCTCCCGTATACCAGCCATCCCACCTTTATACCAGCCATCCCACTTGTATACCAGCCATCTCACCCGTATACTAGCCATCCCACCTGTATACCAGCCATCCCACCTGTATACCAGCCATCCCACCTGTATACCAGCCATCCCACCCGTATACCAGCCATCCCACCCGTATACCAGCCATCTCACCTGTATACCAGCCATCCCACCTGTATACCAGCCATCCCACCTGTATACCAGCCATCCCACTTGTATACCAGCCATCTCACCCGTATACTAGCCATCCCACCTGTATACCAGCCATCCCACCTGTATACCAGCCATCCCACCCGTATACCAGCCATCCCACCCATATACTAGCCATCCCACCCGTCCAACTACCATCCCATTACCATCCCCCCATCCAACAGCCATCCCACTCGTCCACTTGTCTTACCACCCCATGTACTACTGATAGTGCCCAGGGGTGCCAGGACAACCCCGTATAACAGTGACAGTGCCGAGAGGTTCCACGACAAAACCATGTATCACTAAGAGTGCCCAGGGGTGCCACGATAACCCCATGTACCATTGATAGTGCCCAGGGGTGCCACGACAACCCCGTATAACAGTGACAGTGCCGAGAGGTTCCACGACAAAACCATGTATCACTCATAGTGCCCAGGGGTGCCACAACAACCCCATGTACCAGTCATAGTGCCCAGGGGTGCCACGCCAACCCCATGTACCAATCATAGTGTCCAGGGATACACAACCCCATGTACCAATCATAGTGTCCAGGGGTACACAACCCCATGTACCAATCATAGTGCCCAGGGGTGCCACAACAACCCCATGTACTATTCACAGTGCCCATGGGTGCCACGACAACCCCATGTATCACTCATAGTGCCCAGGGGTGCCACGACAACCCCGTGTACTATTGATAGTGCCCTAGGTTGCCACGACAACCCCATGTACCACTGATAGTGCCCAGGGGTGCCACGACAACCCCATATACCACTGACAGTGCCTAGGGGTGCCACGACAACCCCATGTACCAGTGATAGTGCCCAGCGGTGCCATGACAACCCCATGTACCACTGATAATGCCCAGGTGTGCCACGACAACCCCATGTACCACTGATAGTTACTAGTGGTGCCACGACAACCTCATGTACCACTGATAGTTCCAAGTGGTGCTACGACAACCCCATGTACCACTGATAGTTCCCAGTGGTGCTACGACAACCCCATGTACCACTGATAGTTCCCAGTGGTGCTACGACAACCCCATGTACCACTGATAGTTCCCAGTGGTGACAAGACAACTCCATATACCAGTGACAGTGCCCAGTGGTGCCACGACAACCCCATGTACCACTGATAGTGCCCAGGGGCGCCATGACAACCCTATATACCAGTGATAGTGCCCAGGGGTGCCACGAAATCTCCATGTACCACTCATAGTGCCCAGGGGCGCCATGACAACCCTATATACCAGTGATAGTGCCCAGTGGTGCCACGAAATCTCCATATACCACTCATAGTGCCCAGGGGAGCCATGACAACCCAATGTACTATTCATAGTGCACTGGGTTGCCACGACAATCCCATGTACCATTGATAGTGCCCAGGGGTGCCACAACAACCCCATGTACGACTCATAGCGCCCAGGGGTGCCATGCCAACCCCATGTACCACTCATAGGGATGGAAAAATAGCAGTTAGGAAACAGCCCACTGGGAAGAGATACTTCATCTCCACAGAACATGACCTTAAAACATTCCTAAGTGAGGCTGGACTAACAGAATCAGAGTAAAGTGCAGATAATACCCATAGTCCACCGTTAGTGTTATATTGTCATAAATTTGTGCCCCCCTAAAATTCTAATACCCCAACTACTTTTGATTATCATTGTTGTATTCAACGACCATTCTACCTCATAGTCTTAATTGTATTTAATATCTACAGAATCTATCTCCTTTTTTACAACTTACCACATCATTGTTCCATCTTATTTTATTATAAACTAACCATAACTTGTCTTCAATAATTCTACCTCACTTTAAAAAATACTCAATTGCCCAATTTTATTCTAAATCCCTATTATTGCCCAATTTTACTTTAAACTATATTGATCAAACTTATTGTAAACTTCTTTTATTGACCATTTTTATTCCATACTTTTTTAACCTAGTATTTTCAACTACAACTTTTATATTATCCTGTCTACCATCTTACTAGCATATTATAACCAAGTCATTGCCATTTTTATTATTTATCATTTTTTTATTATTATTATTTTGCTACCATAATTTTTGTATTTTATCCTGTCAATTTAAATCTAATTATACTCTAATTCTTGTAAACAACTTATATAAGACCTTAGTGCAATTACAATTGAGAGACTTGTGCCTTTATTATATTATTAGATTAATCACAGTTTTACTCTAGCTCATTCTAGCTCAATACATAGTCAATACCAAATTCACTATATTAGACCATAGTGCAATTACTAGTGAGAGACTGGTGCTATTTGTAATTTGTACTTTTATATTATTAGATTAAACCTATTGTACTTTAGCTCACTCTAGCTCAAAACATAGACTCCACAAAAGTCATATTAGACCTTAGTGCAATTACAAGTGAGAGTCTTGTTCTATTTCTAATTTGTATTTTTATATTACTAGTTTATACCTAGTTGTACTTTAGTTCATTCCAGCACAACACACAGACAACATCAACTTCATTATGTGTAGTAGTGACTATACTCTACATGACCAAAATACTCTAGCTATATGCTTGTCCAAACTTCCAACCACTACAGATATCAGTAGTAGAACTCAACACACAACTCAGGATATAAATAACCATAATTTTAAACCTAGAAGATGATTGATCACGTTGACCCTGATCTAAACCTCCATAATCTGACACCCAATCAAAACCTATTGGAAAGTAACTGCCTTTATTACACAGCATCACAAGCCACCACTATCCTAAACAATGCTAAAAGTCTATCAGTACTTAACTACAACATCAGGTCCTTAAGCAAACACTATGATGACCTCCTGGCACTCCTTGAATCACTAAAGACACCCTTCTCCTGCATTATTCTTACTGAGACCTGGCTTAAGCAGGACACAATAGATATCTACCCTCTACCAGGATACACAGCAATTCACAACTGCAGACCAAACCAAGTTGGGGGTGGTATTGCAATCTATTACCCTAACCAATTATCTTGTCTTAGCACCACTTGCTTTAGTGATGAATATGGGGAATACATTTTTGCTAATTTTACTGTAAAAAACCTTAAGACGCCTATAACAATCGGTGCCATTTACCGGATACCTCACACAAACATCCCAAATTTCAGTGAGAAATTAAAGTCACTAATAACAAACAGACAAATGAATAAGCACCACCTTCTCTTAGCTGGAGACTTCAACATCAACCTTGGCTTACTAGATGATCAGCCTGTAACTGATTTCATCAACAATATGAACAACACACTTCTCATACCAACAATAACTAAACCAACCAGGCTCACTGAGACAAGTGCAACCATAATAGACCACATATGGACCAATATACTAGCCCCCCTTAAATCAGGGATAATCACAGATAGCACTACAGACCACTACCCTACCTTCCTCCTGACAAACATTAGTAAACCACCACTTGAATACAACAAAGTCTCATTTAGACTCCATGACGAGGCCTCAGTAAGGAAGTTCACAGCTGACCTAGAGACTGTTGATTGGCCTACAGAATTCTCCAAGGCCAATGGTATTGATGACTGGACAAACATTTTTCTTAACAAATTACTTAGATTATACAACAAACATTGTCCTATAAAAACAAAACAGATCACAAACAAACGGCTTGGTTGCCCATGGCTAACCAGCACCATTCTGAAATCCATTGACAAGAAACACCAATATGAAAAGCAATATAGACAGGGCTTAATACACAAAGATATTCTTAAACACTATTCATCAGCTCTCACCAAAGTAATTAAGAAAGCCAAACAACTATACTACTCCAGTAGATTCACTGACACTAGAGGAGATATAAAAAAGACCTGGAAAACACTCTCTCAGATTCTAGGGACCCACAAACTGAGAAAAACCAAGAATATTGTCCTAACTAAACCTAATGAAACACCACTACATCCCACTGACACAGCTAACAAGATAAACGACTTCTTCTCAACCATAGGATCTAATCTCGCCAGTAAAATCCCACATACCAATGCCCATGCCGGGGACTACCTAGATGGGAATTTCCCTAATTCCTTCTATCTTGCACCAACTGAGCCCACGGAAGTCACTGAGATTATAAAGTCACTTAAAAATAACTCGGGGAATCTGTCTCATGTCCCACCATTACTGTACAAGCGAGCGGCCCATGTCCTTTCGCATGCTATTTCATTACTTTTTAACAAGTCACTAGAGACTAGCACATTCCCGAAACTACTCAAGATGGCAAGGGTTACACCAATACATAAAGGTGGTGACCCTACAGACTTAAACAACTATAGGCCAATATCTAACTTACCATTGCTATCCAAAATCTTTGAGAAACTCGTGCCCAGGAGACTGTATTCATTTATAACGGCTCAAAACATACTCAACCCCTGCCAATTTGGATTCAGGAAAAATAAAAACACTAATGATGCAATCAAAAAATTCCAAATCTGCTTTACACAGCATTGGAAAATAAGGAATATCCACTAGGAATTTTTGTTGACCTAAGAAAAGCTTTTGACACAGTAGACCACGACATCCTACTCCACAAACTTGATCATTATGGTATAAGAGGCCATGCGCTTGCTTATTTCAAATCTTACATTACTAATAGGTATCAGTATGTCACCATTAAAGACACAGCATCAGCAACACGGCCACTTGATACTGGAGTTCCGCAGGGAAGTGTCCTTGGTCCCCTGCTCTTCCTCATATACATCAATGACCTTCCAAACGTATCCCAACACCTGAAACCCATTCTCTTTGCTGATGACACGACTTATGCCATCTCTCACCCTAATCTTGCCACCCTCAACACCATTGTGAATGAGGAGCTGATTAAAATATCGACTTGGATGACAGCCAATAAACTTACGCTTAACACTGACAAAACCTACTATATTATGTTTGGTAGCAGAGCAGGAGATGCACAAATTAACATTAAGATTGACAACACTCTAATTACCAGAAATAATGGGGGCAAATTCCTAGGCTTATACCTTGACAACAACCTGAATTTCAGCACCCATATCCAGCATATAACCAAAAAAGTATCCAAAACGGTTGGGATCCTCTCCAAGATACGATACTACGTGCCGCAAAATGCCCTACTCACACTATACCACTCACTTATTTATCCATACCTCACCTATGCTATTTGTGCTTGGGGATCAACTGCAGCAACTCACCTAAAGCCAATAATAACCCAACAAAAAGCTGCAGTAAGAATAATCACTAAATCCCATCCCTGGCAACACACCCCCCCACTCTTCATAGACCTAAACTTACTCCCAGTTCAGTACATCCACACTTACTACTGTGCAATCTACATCTAGAGGACCTTAAACTCCAATATCAACCTTGACCTAAAACGCTTTCTTGATAGTTGTGACAGAACCCACAGGCATAACACCAGACACAAACATCTCTACAACATTCCCTGTGTCCGACTAAACCTTTACAAAAATTCAATGTATGTCAAAGGCCCTAAAATCTGGAATACCCTACCTGAGAACTCTAGAACTGCAGACACATTCATCACCTTCAAAACTACCATTAGAAAACATCTTATCTCCCAGATACACCCCGTCAACTAACTACACGAATACCACCTGGTGGTTCACACTTACACTCACTCACTCATTTGACCATAAACAGAAATATTAATCTCAATCTTAAAATAATAAATCCTGTGATACTCCAATAGTGAAACTATGTACTGTGCCAAAACAAAAGCATTCACATTGCTAAACTCACAAACTAGTATTTAGTCACTTAGCCATAATACCAACTTACCTCATAATTTGTAATATTTTACAATTAAGAATAAAACTAAGTCTGCCCGAAATGCCTAGCCATGCTAAGCGTTCTAGTGGTACACTCTGTAATCACAATTTTACTACATGTAAACCACACAATAACCAAATTTCTGTAAACTCAACATTGTAATCCTTATAGAGAATAAACTTTGAATTTGAATTTGAATTTGAATAGTGCCCAGGGGTGCCACGACAACCCCATGTACCACTCATAGTGCCCAGGGGTGCCACGATAAAACCACGTAGCACTCATAGTACCCAGGGGTGCCACGCCAACCCCATGTACCACTCACAGTGTCCAGGGGTACACAACAACCCCATATACCAATCATAGTGCCAAGGGTTGCCACGACAATCCCATGTAACACTGATAGTGCTCTGGGGTGCCACGAGAACCCCATGTACCACTGATAGTACCCAGGGGTGCCACGACAACACCATGTACCAGTGATAGTGCCCAGGGGTGACACGATAATCCCATGTAACGCTGATAGTGCTCAGGGGTGCCCCGGCTACCCCATGTCCCACTGATAGTGCCCAGGGGTGCCAGGACAATCCCATGTACCAGTGATAGTGCCCAGGGATGCCAGAACAACCCGATTTACAACTGATACTGCCCAGGGGTGCCAGGACAACCTGAAGTACCACTGATAGTGCCCAGGGGTTCTAGGAAAACCAAATGTACCACTGATAGTGCCCAGAAGTGCCACGACAATCACATATACCACTGATAGTGCTCAGGGGTTCCACGATACCTCCATGCACCACTGATGGTGCCCAGGGGTGCCAGGATAACCCTATGTACCACTGATGGTGTCTAGGGGTGCCACGACAACCTCATGTACCACTGATAGTGCTCAGGGGTGCCAGGAACCCCCATGTATCACTGATAGTGCCCAGGGGTGCCAGGACAACCCCTTGTACCACTGATAGTGCCCAGGGGTGCCACGGCAACCCCAGGTACAAGTGATAGTGCCCAGGGGTGCCAGGACAACCCCTTGTTCCACTGATAGTGCTCAGGGGTGCCACAGTAACCCTATGTACAACTGATAGTGCCCAGGGTTGCCACGACAACCCCATATACCAGTGATAGTGCCCAGGGGTGAAACGATAACCCCATGTACCAGTGATAGTGCCCAGGGGTGAAACAATAACCCCATGTACCAGTGATAGTGCCCAGGAGTGAAACGACAACCCCATAAACCAGTGATAGTGCCCAGGGGTGCCACGAGAACCAGATATACCAGTGACAGTGTCCAGGAGTGCCACAACAACCACATGTACTACTGATAGTGCACAGGGGTGCCACAACAACCCCATACACCAGTGATAGTGCTCAGGGGTGAAATGACAATCCTATGTATCTGTGATAGTGCCCAGGGGTGCCACGAGAACACCATACACCAGTGATAGTGCCCAGGAGTGTCACAACAACCACGTGTACTACTGATAAAGTCCAGGGGTGCCACGACAACCCCATGTACTACTCAGTGCCCAGGGGTGCCACGACAACCCCATGTACTACTCAGTGCCCAGGGGTGCCACGACAACCCCATGTACAACTCATAGTGCCCAGTGGTGCCACGCCAACCCCATGTACCACTCATAGTTCCCAGGAGTGCCACAACAACACCATGTATCACTCAGTGCCCAGTGGTGCCACGCCAACCCCATGTACCAGCCATAATGCCCAGGGGTGCCACAACAACCCCATGTACCAGTCATAGTGCCCAGGGATGCCAGGACAACCCCATGTACCACTCATAGTGTCCAGGGGTGCCAGGACAACCCCATATACCACTCATAGTGCCCAGGGGTGCCACAACAACCCCATGTACCAGTCATAGTGCCCAGTGGTGCCACGCCAACCCCATGTACCACTCATAGTGTCCAGGGGTGCCAGGACAACCCCATGTACCACTCATAGTGCCCAGGGGTGCCAGGACAACCCCATGTACCACTCATAGTGCCCAGGGGTACCAGGACAACCCCATGTACCACTCATAGTGCCTAGGGGTGCCACGCCAACCCCATGTACCACTCATAGTGCCCAGGGGTGCCACGACAACCCCATGTACCACTCATAGTGCCCAGGGGTGCCACGACAAAACCATGTAGCACTCATAGTACCCAGGGGTGCCACGCCAACCCCATGTACCACTCACAGTGTCCAGGGGTACACAACAACTCCATATACCAATCATAGTGCCAAGGGTTGCCACGACAATCCCATGTAACACTGATAGCGCTCTGGGGTGCCACGAGAACCCCATGTACCACTGATAGTGTCCAGGGGTGCCAGGACAACCCCATGTACCACTCATAGTGTCCAGGGGTGCCAGGACAACCCCATGTACCACTCATAGTGCCCAGGGGTGCCAGGACAACCCCATGTACCACTCATAGTGCCCAGGGGTGCCACGACAACCCCATATACCAGTCATAGTGCCCAGGGGTGCCACGACAACCCCATGTACCAGTCATAGTGCCCAGGTGTGCTACAACAACCCCATATACCAGTCATAGTGCCCAGGGGTACACAACAACCCCATGTATCACTCATAGTGCCCAGGGGTGCCACGAGAACCCCATATACCAGTCATAGTGCCCAGGGGTGCCACAACAACCCCATATACCAGTCATAGTGCCCAGGGGTGCCACGACAACCCCATATACCAGTCATAGTGCCCAGGGGTGCAATGACAACCCCATATACCAGTCATAGTGCCCAGGGGTGCCACGACAACCCCATATACCAGTCATAGTGCCCAGGGGTGCCACGACAACCCCATATACCAGTCATAGTGCCCAGGGGTGCCACAACAACCCCATATACCAGTCATAGTGCCCAGGGGTGCCACAACAACCCCATATACCAGTCATAGTGCCCAGGGGTGCCACGACAACCCCATATACCAGCCATAGTGCCCAGGGGTGCCACGACAACCCCATATACCAGTCATAGTGCCCAGGGGTGCCACGACAACCCCATATACCAGTCATAGTGCCCAGGGGTGCCACGACAACCCATTATACCAGTCATAGTGCCCAGGGCTGCCACGGCAACCCCATATACCAGTCATAGTGCCCAGGGGTGCCACGACAACCCCATATACCAGTCATAGTGCCCAGGGGTGCCACGACAACCCCATATACCAGTCACAGTGCCCAGGGGTGCCACGACAACCCCATATACCAGTCATAGTGCCCAGGGGTGCCACGACAACCCCATATACCAGTCATAGTGCCCAGGGCTGCCACGACAACCCCATATACCAGTCATAGTGCCCAGGGGTGCCACGACAACCCCATATACCAGTCATAGTGCCCAGGGGTGCCACGACAACCCCATATACCAGTCATAGTGCCCAGGGGTGCCACGACAACCCCATATACCAGTCATAGTGCCCAGGGGTGCCATGACAACCCCATATACCAGTCATAGTGCCCAGGGGTGCCACGACAACCCCATATACCAGTCATAGTGCCCAGGGGTGCCACGACAACCCCATATACCAGTCACAGTGCCCAGGGGTGCCACGACAACCCCATATATCAGTCATAGTGCCCAGGGGTGCCACGACAACCCCATATACCAGTCATAGTGCCCAGGGGTGCCACGACAACCCCATATACCAGTCATAGTGCCCAGGGGTGCCACAACAACCCCATATACCAGTCATAGTGCCCAGGGGTGCCACGACAACCCCATATACCAGTCATAGTGCCCAGGGGTGCCACGACAACCCCATATACCAGTCATAGTGCCCAGGGGTGCCACGACAACCCCATATACCAGTCATAGTGCCCAGGGGTGCCACGACAACCCCATATACCAGTCATAGTGCCCAGGGGTGCCACGACAACCCCATATACCAGTAATAGTGCCCAGGGGTGCCACGAGATTGCTAATTATCTCCTCTCGACTTCTTTGTCTTATCCAAAACAGCGCAATTTTTTAATATTTGTCTTATAATTAACTACTGCACAAGAGTTTTTATCATTATTTTCCAACAGATGTTATTATATATTAAAGTGTTAGCATAAGAAAATACTTGGTTAATGTTGTCAGATTTACAATTTGTGTTGTCTAATATGTGACCGATGATTGACTTCCCACAGAGATGTTGTCAGGCGCTTTCTCATGTTACTGTTAATTGAGACAGAAGTAAATTTTGTGAGTATCTCATATTTCTTAGTCTCTGGCATAATTAATGCGGTTTTTTTTTATTTTCATAAGAGTTTGCTACCAACTTCTGGCAACTATCCACCTGTGGTGTTACCCTGCGATTCTCGTCAGTGCTACAACAGCTGTTGTCCTGTAAGGCTACCCATGCAAGTGTGCTTTGTGAATCAATGTGGTTTCGTCAAATTCTCCCCTTCAGTTACTGAAATTCATGATGGATGTTACACCTAAGAAGTGTGCAAGTATTGTAGCTTTCAGAAAATATGTTGATTTGAGTATCAGACAGATCGCCGAAAATATGAGCGTAGCAAAGTGAAGTGTTGGTTGGATTGGACTGTGAAGACGGCTGATGACACTGGTGGCTGAGGTTCACAGTGATGAGGAAGATGTGGAAGAAAATGTAAGACACGTCTATGGCCCTATGCTGTACATTCTACAAGATTGATGGACTGAACACATCGACTCCAGGCTGAGGGACTGATTACCTCAAACACCTCCTCTCCTTAAACCTTCCTGCTTAGTACTGGACTGATGAAGCCACTGTGTGGCGAAACATTTCCTGAATAAAGATTCCCATATGTTGCATAAGTATCTCAATCTTCAACTTGTCTGTTTTTCAAACCATTTATCACATGTTGTGGGTTAGTTTTACTGTTCAAGACCCTGGACGGCTTGTTATTGTTGGGGGACAATGAACAATGACAAGTCGACTCAAGAAATCGTAATGACACGATTGCAAACAAACCATACCCCCGGCCGGGATTGAACCCGCGGTCATAGAGTGTCAAAACTCCAGCCCGTCGCGACGGGCTGGAGTTTTGACACTCTATGACCGCGGATTCAATCCCGGCCGGGGGTATGGTTTAACACTGACAAGTACTAGACAATCCTGGCAACTTTACTTCCCATTGTGAACACAAACTTTCCTGATATAGAAGGTATTTTCCAGCAGAATCTTACGCCATGCCACACTTCCAAAATTTAACATTCTTCGAAGAGAGTGGGCTAAGCATTCTAAATTAGCCTGGAAACTCTCTTGACTTCAACCCAATTTAGAATCTATGAGCAATAACAGGCCTGTTCAACTTGAGTAAGCTAATTGTTGTTATCAGGACTTGGTAACACAATGAAGAACTTACCAAAATGTGCTCAACATTGGTAGCTTCTGTACCAGTGTAGCAATGATTATAAAAACAAAGGTTAGTCATATCTCTTATTAAATCAATTATCTGTCATATATTTTACATAATTTTAATATCATTAATTTTCCAAATAAACGCCTTACTTCATCAGTGTCCCAGTTAATATGCACACTAATGTACTATAACCAGAGACGTTTTAAACAGCTGCTTGTCTCCTTAACTTAATATGGACAAGTTTGTGATCAAGAAGAGAAAATATGAAGATAATCGGTAATAATGGTAGAATTACCCAGAAAACGTTAGATAAATACACAAAGGTGCAATTATTTTGACATTTCATATACCTAACATGAAGATGATTGTGTTGAGGGAGAAATGGAACACAAGTGAAAATAAAGACAGTTCCCATTTCGGGTAAATTTGGTGTAAATAGAAGAAATAAAAGTCTGTATTTGTACATTTAGATCTGTGGTTTACCGAGTGGCCCGGTGGCCTGGTGGCTACAGCTCCCGCTTCACACACGGAGGGCTCGGGTTCGATTCCCGGCGGGTGGAAACATTTCGACACGTTTCCTTACACCTGTTGTCCTGTTCACCTAGCAGCAAATAGGTACCTGGGTGTTAGTCGACTGGTGTGGGTCGCATCCTGGGGGACAAGATTAAGGACCCCAATGGAAATAAGTTAGACAGTCCTCGATGACGCACTGACTTTCTTGGGTTATCCTGGGTGGCTAACCCCCCGGGGTTAAAAATCCGAACAAAATCTTATCTTATCTTATCTTATGAAGTTAAAACTAGACCAGAATGTTATTTGTGGTGATAACTGGTCAGTGAAGCCATAGTAGCCAGACACACGTCCAACACTCAGGTATCTTAATTGTGGAAATGTTTCGGCACACAGTGACTTCATCAGTTCAATACAAAAAAGAATGGAGAGTAAGGTAATCTGTCCCTCAGTTTGGAGCCGATGTAATCAGTCCATCAATCTTGATAAGAATACAGCATATGGTTAAGTTAGGTAACGTTTGTCAGGAAATAGGACAAGTGTTTCCTGAAGCCTCGGGCAGATGACTAAGGTCATCTGACCTGGCTTACCCCTCCACCACTGTAAATATTATGATTATAATTACAACCATTTACAGGATTATACAACATATGCGCGAAGAATCTCATATACTGGAGACAGGTGAGGTGAAGCAGTCTTGGTCCCCTCAACCATTCATCTACATGTCCAGCAAGTTTAACAAACGTCACATTATAAACGATGCTCATTTTACTAACAATGGCTTAAGTTTTGTGCAAGAAACGTATACAATACCAACAAGATGAAAGTTGAAGAATTGAGACACTTATGCAACATATGGGAACCTTTACTGAAGAAACGTTTCACCACACAGTGGCTTCATCAGTCAAATACAAAGCAGGAAGGTGTAAGGAGAGGAGGAGTTTGAGGTAATCAGTCCCTCAACCTGGAGTCAATGTGTTCGCTCCATCAGTCTTGTAGAGAGTCGTTTCTTCAATAAAGATTCCCATATGTCGCATAAGTGTCTCAATTCTTCGGATTACTTTTTCCCATAAAATACAACTGTAGCAGCAGTTTCCATTAAAAGTGTGATCATTTATATATGTAGGTAAAACAATGAGGTCAGAAAATGCTTCACACTGGTCTCAACCGTCGAAACACTTGACAGAATAACTTAGAGACTTAAATGAGTCAAGGTGTCCCGTATCTCGGTTGGTAGCGCACTCAGCTAATACACTAAGGTCTATCGTTTGATCCCCGGTACGGGTGGAAACATTAGAACGAGTTTCCTTAAGACACCTGCTGTCACTGTTCACTTAGCAGTAAGTAGGTACCGTGGAGCTCAGTGTGTGAGCTGAGTGCGCCATCAACCGAGGTACGGGACACCGTGGATCATTTATCACTCTCTAAGTTACTGAATTACCCCATATTTCAACGATTGAAAGAGCCTTTGCTCGGCTAAAAACGATTCCTCCTCTTTTCTGTAACCTTGCAAGCGCCTGATGATGTGTTGATTGCAACACGAAAGTCCTACAGCTATCATTCAACTACCCCCCAGTGGTTGTTTTGAAAGTCTAGACGTATTAGAGTGAAGGCTCGACTATCAGCATTTATTGGCTACATTAGCAAATCTAAACTGGCCAACTAGTTCTGTGGTTGTAAAGAACTTCAAGAAACACCAACACAGATATATTCACTACACTAAGTCCTTGGAAGTTGTCAGTGTGTCCTGGAAATCCTGTGTAGGACATTCTACAAGACAGTGCTGCTACATCTATGGTTGCTTCAAGGAGAGTACTTGAATTATTACTTATACTAACACACTTGTATATTTTATGTGTGTGTTCTATACACTTGTATATTATTATTATTATTATTATTATTATTATTATTATTATTATTATTATTATGATTATTATTATTATTATTATTATTATGATTATTATTATTATTATTATTATTATTATTATTATTATTATTAAAACTATGTACTCTTGTGAAGATCTTATTGTAGAAAACTAACTACCGGAGCCGTAGATATGTAAGTTGAGGTTGTTGGCGTCACAGCTAGACCACCCATCTACCTGACCTGCTGCTAGCCCACCCATCTACCTGACCTGCTGCTAGCCCACCCATCTACCTGACCTGCTGCTAGCCCACCCATCTACCTGACCTGCTGCTAGCCCACCCATCTACCTGACCTGCTGCTAGCCCACCCATCTACCTGACCTGCTGCTAGCCCACCCATCTACCTGACCTGCTGCTAGCCCACCCATCTACCTGACCTGCTGCTAGCACACCCATCTACCTGCCTTACTGCTAGCACACCCATCTACCTGCCTTACTGTTAGCCCACCCATCTACCTGACCTGCTGCTAGCCCACCCATCTACCTGACCTGCTGCTAGCCCACCCATCTACCTGACCTGCTGCTAGCCCACCCATCTACCTGACCTGCTGCTAGCACACCCATCTACCTGCCTTACTGCTAGCCCACCCATCTACCTGCCTTACTCCTAGCCCACCCATCTACCTGCCTTACTGCTAGCCCACCCATCTACCTGCCTTACTGCTAGCCCACCCATCTACCTGCCTTACTGCTAGCCCACCCATCTACCTGACCTGCTGCTAGCCCACCCATCTACCTGCCTTACTGCTAGCACACCCATCTACCTGACCTGCTGCTAGCCCACCCATCTACCTGACCTGCTGCTAGCCCACCCATCTACCTGCCTTACTGCTAGCCCACCCATCTACCTGACCTGCTGCTAGCCCACCCATCTACCTGCCTTACTGCTAGCCCACCCATCTACCTGCCTTACTGCTAGCCCACCCATCTACCTGACCTGCTGCTAGCCCACCCATCTACCTGCCTTACTGCTAGCCCACCCATCTACCTGACCTGCTGCTAGCCCACCCATCTACCTGCCTTACTGCTAGCCCACCCATCTACCTGCCTTACTGCTAGCCCACCCATCTACCTACCTTACTGCTAGCCCACCCATCTACCTGACCTGCTGCTAGCCCACCCATCTACCTGCCTTACTGCTAGCCCACCCATCTACCTACCTTACTGCTAGCCCACCCATCTACCTGCCTTACTGCTAGCCCACCCATCTACCTGACCTGCTGCTAGCCCACCCATCTACCTGCCTTACTGCTAGCCCACCCATCTACCTGCCTTACTGCTAGCCCACCCATCTACCTGCCTTACTGCTAGCCCACCCATCTACCTGCCTTACTGCTAGCCCACCCATCTACCTGCCTTACTGCTAGCCCACCCATCTACCTGCCTTACTGCTAGCCCACCCATCTACCTGACCTGCTGCTAGCCCACCCATCTACCTGCCTTACTGCTAGCACACCCATCTACCTGCCTTACTGCTAGCCCACCCATCTACCTGCCTTACTGCTAGCCCACCCATCTACCTGCCTTACTGCTAGCCCACCCATCTACCTGCCTTACTGCTAGCCCACCCATCTACCTGACCTGCTGCTAGCCCACCCATCTACCTGCCTTACTGCTAGCCCACCCATCTACCTGCCTTACTGCTAGCCCACCCATCTACCTGCCTTACTGTTAGCCCACCCATCTACCTGACCTGCTGCTAGCCCACCCATCTACCTGCCTTACTGCTAGCCCACCCATCTACCTGCCTTACTGCTAGCCCACCCATCTACCTGACCTGCTGCTAGCCCACCCATCTACCTGCCTTACTGCTAGCCCACCCATCTACCTGCCTTACTGCTAGCCCACCCATCTACCTGACCTGCTGCTAGCCCACCCATCTACCTGACCTGCTGCTAGCCCACCCATCTACCTGCCTTACTGCTAGCACACCCATCTACCTGCCTTACTGCTAGCCCACCCATCTACCTGCCTTACTGCTAGCCCACCCATCTTCCTGCCTTACTGCTAGCCCACCCATCTACCTGCCTTACTGCTAGCCCACCCATCTACCTGCCTTACTGCTAGCCCACCCATCTACCTGACCTGCTGCTAGCCCACCCATCTACCTGCCTTACTGCTAGCACACCCATCTACCTGCCTTACTGCTAGCCCACCCATCTACCTGCCTTACTGCTAGCCCACCCATCTACCTGCCTTACTGCTAGCCCACCCATCTACCTGCCTTACTGCTAGCCCACCCATCTACCTGCCTTACTGCTAGCCCACCCATCTACCTGCCTTACTGCTAGCCCACCCATCTACCTGCCTTACTGCTAGCCCACCCATCTACCTGCCTTACTGCTAGCCCACCCATCTACCTGCCTTACTGCTAGCCCACCCATCTACCTGACCTGCTGCTAGCCCACCCATCTACCTGCCTTACTGCTAGCCCACCCATCTACCTGCCTTACTGCTAGCCCACCCATCTACCTGCCTTACTGCTAGCCCACCCATCTACCTGCCTTACTGCTAGCCCACCCATCTACCTGCCTTACTGCTAGCCCACCCATCTACCTGCCTTACTGCTAGCCCACCCATCTACCTGCCTTACTGCTAGCCCACCCATCTACCTGCCTTACTGCTAGCCCACCCATCTACCTGCCTTACTGCTAGCCCACCCATCTACCTGACCTGCTGCTAGCCCACCCATCTACCTGCCTTACTGCTAGCCCACCCATCTACCTGCCTTACTGCTAGCCCACCCATCTACCTGCCTTACTGCTAGCCCACCCATCTACCTGCCTTACTGTTAGCCCACCCATCTACCTGCCTTACTGCTAGCCCACCCATCTACCTGCCTTACTGCTAGCCCACCCATCTACCTGACCTGCTGCTAGCCCACCCATCTACCTGACCTGCTGCTAGCCCACCCATCTACCTGCCTTACTGCTAGCACACCCATCTACCTGCCTTACTGCTAGCCCACCCATCTACCTGCCTTACTGCTAGCACACCCATCTACCTGCCTTACTGCTAGCCCACCCATCTACCTGACCTGCTGCTAGCCCACCCATCTACCTGCCTTACTGCTAGCCCACCCATCTACCTGCCTTACTGCTAGCCCACCCATCTACCTGCCTTACTGCTAGCCCACCCATCTACCTGCCTTACTGCTAGCCCACCCATCTACCTGACCTGCTGCTAGCCCACCCATCTACCTGCCTTACTGCTAGCCCACCCATCTACCTGCCTTACTGCTAGCCCACCCATCTACCTGCCTTACTGCTAGCCCACCCATCTACCTGCCTTACTGCTAGCCCACCCATCTACCTGACCTGCTGCTAGCCCACCCATCTACCTGACCTGCTGCTAGCCCACCCATCTACCTGCCTTACTGCTAGCCCACCCATCTACCTGACCTGCTGCTAGCCCACCCATCTACCTGACCTGCTGCTAGCCCACCCATCTACCTGACCTGCTGCTAGCCCACCCATCTACCTGCCTTACTGCTAGCCCACCCATCTACCTGACCTGCTGCTAGCCCACCCACCTACCTGCCTTACTGCTAGCCCACCCATCTACCTGCCTTACTGCTAGCACACCCATCTACCTGCCTTACTGCTAGCCCACCCATCTACCTGACCTGCTGCTAGCCCACCCACCTACCTGCCTTACTGCTAGCCCACCCATCTACCTGCCTTACTGCTAACCCACCCATCTACCTGCCTTACTGCTAGCCCACCCATCTACCTGCCTTACTGCTAGCCCACCCATCTACCTGCCTTACTGCTAGCCCACCCATCTACCTGCCTTACTGCTAGCACACCCATCTACCTGCCTTACTGCTAGCCCACCCATCTACCTGCCTTACTGCTAACCCACCCATCTACCTGCCCTACTGCTAGCCCACCCATCTACCTGCCGTTCTGCTAGCCCACCCATCTACCTGCCTTACTGCTAGCCCACCCATCTACCTGCCTTACTGCTAGCACACCCATCTACCTGCCTTACTGCTAGCCCACCCATCTACCTGCCTTACTGCTAGCCCACCCATCTACCTGACCTGCTGCTAGCCCACCCATCTACCTGACCTGCTGCTAGCCCACCCATCTACCTGACCTGCTGCTAGCCCACCCATCTACCTGACCTGCTGCTAGCCCACCCATCTACCTGACCTACTGCTAACCCACCCATCTACCTGACCTGCTGCTAGCCCACCCATCTACCTGACCTGCTGCTAGCCCACCCATCTACCTGAGCTCCTGCTATCCCACCCATCTACCTGACCTGCTGCTAGCCCACCCATCTACCTGACCTGCTGCTAGCCCACCCATCTACCTGCCTTACTGCTAGCCCACCCATCTACCTGCCTTAATGATAGCCCACCCATCTACCTGCCTTACTGCTAGCCCACCCATCTACCTGCCTTACTGCTAGCCCACCCATCTACCTGCCTTACTGCTAGCCCACCCATCTACCTGCCTTACTGCTAGCCCACCCATCTACCTGCCTTACTGCTAGCCCACCCATCTACCTGCCTTACTGCTAGCCCACCCATCTACCTGCCTTACTGCTAGCACACCCATCTACCTGCCTTACAGCTAGCCCACCCATCTACCTGCCTTACTGCTAGCCCACCCATCTACCTGCCTTACTGCTAGCCCACCCATCTACCTGCCTTACTGTTAGCCCACCCATCTACCTGCCTTAATGATAGCCCACCCATCTACCTGCCTTACTGCTAGCCCACCCATCTACCTGCCTTACTGCTAGCCCACCCATCTACCTGCCTTACTGCTAGCCCACCCATCCATTTGCCCTACCGCTAGCCCACCCATCCACTTGCCCTGCTGCTAGCTCATCCATCCACTTGCCCTACTGCGAGCTCACCCATCCACTTGCCCTACTGCTAGTTCACCCCTCCGCTTGCCCTACTGCTAGCTCACCCATCCACTTGCCCTACTGCTAGCTCACCCATCCACTTGCCCTACTGATAGCCCGCCCATAGACTTGCCCTACTGCTAGCCCACCCATTCACTTGCCCTGCTAGCTCACCCATCCACTTGCCCTACTGCTAGCTCACCCATCTACCTGCCCTACTGCTAGCTCACCCATCTACCTGCCCTACTGCTAGCTCACCCATCCACTTGCCCTACTGCTACCTCACCCATCCGCCTGCCCTACTGCTACCTCACCCATCCACCTGATCTACTGCTAGCTCACCCATCCACCTGCCCTACTGCTAGCACACACATCCACCAGACCTACTGCTACCTCACCCATCCACCTGATCTACTCCTAGCCCACCCATCCACCTGCCCTACTGCTAGCCCACCCATCCACATGCCCTACTTCTAGCCCACCCACCTGCCCTACTGCTAGCCCACCCATCCAACTGCCCAACTGCTAGCTCACCCATCCACCTGCCCTACTGCTAGCTCACCCATCCACCTGCCCTACTGCTAGCCCACCCATCCACCTGCCCTACTGCTAGCCCACCCATCCACCTGACCTACTGCTAGCCCACCCATCCACCTTCCCTGCTAGCTCACCCATCCACCTGACCTACTGCTAGCTCACCCATCCACCTGCCTACTGCTAGCCCACCCATCCACCTGCCCTACTGCTAGCTCACCCATCTACCTGCCCTACTGTTAGCTCACCCATTCACTTGCCCTGCTAGCTCACCCGTCCACTTGCCCTACTGCTAGCTCACACATCCACCTGCCCTACTGCTAGCCCACCCATCCACTTGCCCTACTGCTAGCTCACCCATCCACCTGCCCTACTGCTAGCTCACCCATCCACTTGCCCTGCGGCTAGCTCACCGACACACCTGCCCTACTGCTAGCTCACCCATCCACTTGCCCTACTGCTAGCTCACCCATCCACTTGCCCAACTGCTAGCTCACCCATCCACCTGCCCTACTGCTAGCCCACCCATCCACCTGCCCTACTGCTAGCTCACCCATCTACCTGCCCTACTGTTAGCTCACCCATCCACTTGCCCTACTGCTACCTCACTCATCCACCTGACCTACTGCTAGCTCACCCATACACCCGACCTACTGCTAGCCCACCCATCCACCTCCCCTACTGCTAGCTCACCCATCCACCTGACCTACTGCTAGCTCACCCATACACCCGACCTACTGCTAGCCCACCAATCCACCCGCCCTACTGCTAGCTCACCCATCCATCTGACCTACTGCTAGCTCACCCATCTACCTGCCCTACTGCTAGCTCACCCATCCACTTGCCCTACTGCTACCTCACCCATCCGCCTGCCCTAAAGCTACCTCATCCATCCACCTGATCTACTGCTAGCTCACCCATCCACCTGCCCTACTGCTAGCTCACTCATCCACCTGACCTACTGCTAGCTCACCCATCCACCTGCCCTACTGCTAGCCCACCCATCCACCTGCCCTACTGCTAGCCCACCCATCCATCTGCCCTACTTCTAGCCCACCCACCTGCCCTACTAGCCCACCCATCCAACTGCCCTACTGCTAGCTCACCCATCCACCTGCCCTACTGCTAGCTCACCCATCCACCTGCCCTACTGCTAGCCCACCCATCCACCTGCCCTACTGCTAGCCCACCCATCCACCTGACCTACTGCTAGCCCACCCATCCACCTGACCTACTGCTAGCCCACCCATCCACCTGACTTACTGCTAGCCCACGCATCCACGTGACCTACTGCTAGTTCACCCATCCACCTGACCTGCTAGCTCACCCAACCACCTGACCTACTGCTAGCTCACCCATCCACCTGCCCTACTGCTAGCCCACCCATCCACCTGACCTACTGCTAGCCCACCCATCCACCTGCCCTACTGCTAGCCCACCCATCCACCTCCCCTACTGCTAGCCCACCCATCCACCTGCCCTACTGCTAGCCCTCCCATCCACCTGCCCTACTGCTAGTCCACCCATCCACCTGACCTACTGCTAGCTCACCCATCCACCTGACCTACTGCTAGCTCACCCATCCACCTGCCCTACTGCTAGCTCACCCATCCACCTGCCCTACTGCTAGCCCACCCATATACCTGGCCTACTGCTAGGTCACCCATCCACCGGCCCTTATGCTAGCCCAATCCACCTGCCCTACTGCTAGCTCACCCATCCACCGGCCCTACTGCTAGCCCAATCATCCACTTGACCTACTGCTAGCCCACCCATCCACCTGACCTACTGCTAGCCCACCCATCCACCTGACCTACTGCTAGCCCACCCATCCACCTGACCTACTGCTAGCCCACCCATCCACCTGACCTACTGCTAGCTCACCCATCCACCTGACCTACTGCTAGCTCACCCATCCTCCTGACCTACTGCTAGCCCACCCATCCACCTGACCTACTGCTAGCTCAACCATCCACCTTCCCTACTGCTAGCTTACCCATCCACCTGCCCCATTGCTAGCCCACCCATCCACCTGACCTACTGCTAGCTGACCCATCCACCTGACCTACTGCTAGCTCACCCATCCACCTGACCTACTGATAGCTCACCCATCCACCTGACCTACTGCTAGCTCACCCATCCACCTGACCTACTGCTAGCTCACCCATCCACCTGACCTACTGCTAGCCCACCCATCCACCTGACCTACTGCTAGCTCACCCATCCACCTGACCTACTGCTAGCTCACCCATCCACCTGCCCTACTGCTAGCTCACCCATCCACCTGCCCTACTGCTAGCCCACCCATCCACCTGCCCTACTGCTAGCCCACCCATCCACCTGCCCTACTGCTACCCCACCCATCCACCTGCCCTACTGCTAGCCCACGCATCCACCTGCCCTACTGCTAGCCCACCCATCCACCTGCCCTACTGCTAGCCCTCCCATCCACCTGCCCTACTGCTAGCCCACCCATCCACCTGCCCTACTGCTAGCTCACCCATCCACCTGACCTACTGGTAGCTCACCCATCCACCTGCCCTACTGCTAGCTCACAAATTCCACATGCCCTACTGCTAGCCCACCCATCCACCTGACCTACTGCTAGCTCACCCATCCACCGGCCCTACTGCTAGCCCAATCAACCACCTGTCCTACTGCTAGCCCACCCATCCACCTGCCCTACTGCAACCCCAATCATCCACCTGCCCTACTGCTAGCCCACCCATCCACCTGACCTACTGCTAGCCCACCCATCCACCTGACCTACTGCTAGCCCACCCATCCACCTGACCTACTGCTAGCCCACCCATCCACCTGACCTACTGCTAGCTCACCCATCCACCTGACCTACGGCTAGCTCACCCATCCACTCGCCCTACTGCTAGCCCACCCATCCACCTCCCCTTCTGCTAGCCCACCCATCCACCTGCCCTACTGCTAGCCCTCCCATCCACCTGCCCTACTGCTAGCCCACCCATCCACCTGCCTTACTGTTACCCCAATCATCCACCCGCCCTACTGCTAGCCCACCCATCCACCTGGCCTACTGCTAGCCCACCCAACCACCTGACCTACTGCTAGCCCACCCATCCACCTGACCTACTGCTAGCCCACCCATCCACCTGACCTACTGCTAGCTCACCCATCCACCTGACCTACTGCTAGCTCACCCATCCTCCTGACCTACTGCTAGCTCACCCATCCACCTGCCCTACTGCTAGCTCACCCATCCACCTGCCCTACTGCTATCCCACCCATCCACCTGCCCTACTGTTAGCCCACCCATCTACCTGCCCTACTGCTACCCCACCCATCCACCTGCCCTACTGCTAGCCCACCCATCCACCTGCCCTACTGCTAGCCCACCCATCCACCTGCCCTACTGCTAGCCCTCCCATCCACCTGCCCTACTGCTAGCCCACCCATCCTTCTGCCCTACTGCTAGCTCACCCATCCACCTGACCTACTGCTAGCTCACCCATCCACCTGCCTACTGCTAGCTCACCCATCCACCTGCCCTACTGCTAGCCCACCCATCCACCTGACCTACTGCTAGCTCACCCATCCACCGGCCCTACTGCTAGCATAATCATCCACCAGCCCTACTGCTAGCCCACCCATCCACCTGCCCTACTGCTACCCCAATCATCCACCTGCCCTACTGCTAGCCCACCCATCCACCTGACCTACTGCTAGCCCACCCATCCACCTGACCTACTGCTAGCCCACCCATCCACCTGACCTACTGCTAGCCCACCCATCCACCTGATCTACTGCTAGCCCACCCATCCACCTGACCTACTGCTAGCTCACTCATCCATCTGACCTGCTAGCTCACCCATCCACCTGACCTACTGCTAGCTCACCCATCCACCTGCCCTACTGCTAGCCCACCCATCCACCTGACCTACTGCTAGCCCACCCATCCACCTGCCCTACTGCTAGCCCACCCATCCACCTCCCCTACTGCTAGCCCACCCATCCACCTGCCCTACTGCTAGCCCTCCCATCCACCTGCCCTACTGCTAGTCCACCCATCCTTCTGCCCTACTGCTAGCTCACCCATCCACCTGACCTACTGCTAGCTCACCCATCCACCTGCCTACTGCTAGCTCACCCATCCACCTGCCCTACTGCTAGCCCACCCATCCACCTGACCTACTGCTAGCTCACCCATCCACCGGCCCTACTGCTAGCCCAATCATCCACCAGCCCTACTGCTAGCCCACCCATCCACCTGCCCTACTGCTACCCCAATCATCCACCTGCCCTACTGCTAGCCCACCCATCCACCTGACCTACTGCTAGCCCACCCATCCACCTGACCTACTGCTAGCCCACCCATCCACCTGACCTACTGCTAGCCCACCCATCCACCTGATCTACTGCTAGCTCACCCATCCACCTGCCCTACTGCTAGCCCACCCATCCACCTGACCTACTGCTAGCCCACCCATCCACCTGCCCTACTGCTAGCCCACCCATCCACCTCCCCTACTGCTAGCCCACCCATCCACCTGCCCTACTGCTAGCCCTCCCATCCACCTGCCCTACTGCTAGTCCACCCATCCACCTGACCTACTGCTAGCTCACCCATCCACCTGACCTACTGCTAGCTCACCCATCCACCTGCCCTACTGCTAGCTCACCCATCCACCTGCCCTACTGCTAGCCCACCCATCCACCTGGCCTACTGCTAGCTCACCCATCCACCGGCCCTACTGCTAGCCCAATCATCCACCTGCCCTACTGCTAGCTCACCCATCCACCGGCCCTACTGCTAGCCCAATCATCCACCTGACCTACTGCTATCCCACCCATGCACCTGCCTTACTGCTACCCCAATCATCCACCCGCCCTACTGCTAGCCCACCCATCCACCTGACCTACTGCTAGCCCACCCATCCACCTGATCTACTGCTAGCCCACCCATCCACCTGACCTACTGCTAGCCCACCCATCCACCTGACCTACTGCTAGCTCACCCATCCGCCTGACCTACTGCTAGCCCACCCATCCACCTGACATACTGCTAGCTCACCCATCCACCTGCCCTACTGCTAGCTCACCCATCCACCTGCCCCACTGCTAGCCCACCCATCCACCTGACCTACTGCTAGCTGACCCATCCACCTGACCTACTGCTAGCTCACCCATCCACCTGACCTACTGCTAGCTGACCCATCCACCTGACCTACTGCTAGCTCACCCATCCACCTGACCTACTGCTAGCTCACCCATCCACCTGACCTACTGCTAGCTCACCCATCCACCTGCCCTACTGCTAGCCCACCCATCCACCTGGCCTACTGCTAGCTCACTCATCCACCGGCCCTACTGCTAGCCCAATCATCCACTTGCCCTACTGCTAGCTCACCCATCCACCGGCCCTACTGCTAGCCCAATCATCCACCTGACCTACTGCTATCCCACCCATCCACCTGCCTTACTGCTACCCCAATCATCCACCCGCCCTACTGCTAGCCCACCCATCCACCTGACCTACTGCTAGCCCACCCATCCACCTGACCTACTGCTAGCCCACCCATCCACCTGACCTACTGCTAGCCCACCTATCCACCTGACCTACTGCTAGCTCACCCATCCACCTGACCTACTGCTAGCTCACCCATCCGCCTGACCTACTGCTAGCCCACCCATCCACCTGACCTACTGCTAGCTCACCCATCCACCTGCCCTACTGCTAGCTCACCCATCCACCTGCCCCACTGCTAGCCCACCCATCCACCTGACCTACTGCTAGCTGACCCATCCACCTGACCTACTGCTAGCTCACCCATCCACCTGACCTACTGCTAGCTCACCCATCCACCTGACCTACTGCTAGCTCACCCATCCACCTGACCTACTGCTAGCCCACCCATCCACCTGACCTACTGCTA
Source organism: Cherax quadricarinatus (assembly GCF_038502225.1). Classification (NCBI taxonomy): domain Eukaryota; kingdom Metazoa; phylum Arthropoda; class Malacostraca; order Decapoda; family Parastacidae; genus Cherax; species Cherax quadricarinatus. The sequence goes on along the minus strand of NC_091377.1, from coordinate 14,638,901 downwards.
GCTCACCCATCCACCTGACCTACTGCTAGCTCACCCATTCACCTGACCTACTGCTAGCTCACCCATCCACCTGGCATACTGCTAGCTCACCCATCCACCTGACCTACTGCTAGCTCACCCATCCACCTGACCACCACATATAAACCTACATGTACTTCGGGCAAACTGACACACACACACACACAAAAAAAAAAAAGACTACAAACCTCGCTCAAGGAGAAAGATCTTGGGGTGAGCATAATACCGAGCATGTCTTCGGAAGCATACATCAACCAGATAACTGCTGGAGCATATGAGCGCCTGACAAACCTGAGAATAGCGTTCCGATACCGTAGTAATCGTTCAAGACACTGTACACTGTGTACGTCAGGCCCATATTGGTGTATGCAACACCTGTTTGGAACCCACACCTGGTTAAGCACGTCATGAAATTAGAAAGTGCAAAGGTTTGCGACAAGGTTAGTTGCAGAGTTAAGGGGAATGTCCTACGAAGAAAAGTTAAGGGAAATCGGCCTGACGACACTGGAGGACAGGAAGGTTAAGGAAGACATGATAACAACATACAAAATACTACGTGGAATAGACAATGTGGAGAGAGACAGGATGTTCCAGAGATGGAACACAGAAACAAGGGGTGACAATTGGAAGTTGAAGACCCAGATAAGTCAAAGGGATGTTGGGAAGTATTTCTTCAGTTATAGAGTAGTTAGGAAGTGGAATAGTCTAGCAAGTGTAGTGGAGGCAGGAACCATACATAGCTCTAAGATGAGGTATGATAAAGCTCATGGAGCAGAGAGAGAGGAGATAGTAGCACTCAGTGAAGAGGGGGGCCAGGAGCTTAGCCTTGACCCCTGCAACCACAATTAGGCGAGTACACACACGCACGAAGCAAGGAAACAGGAGAAAAAAAAAAGATTGAAAACATTATGAAAGCAAGAGGAGGACAAAACGACCCAGCTAACAAACATTCGGAGAATTGGGTGGTTTGCGAGAGGAAAAAAGCGTCCTGTCAAAGTGATTTTCAAGGCAGATTCAGCTTGAAACTGGATCCTGCAGGAGAAAGCACGCCTAAGGGACAAACTGGAGTTCTGGAGTGTGTACCTCGACCGAGACAGAACACAAGAAGAAAGGATGACACTGAAAGAAAGTGTGTAACATTGCAAGTAGGAATGGGAGGCAAGAAAAGTGGGGAGCAGAAGAAACCAGACCCAGGTGGAAGAACAAACACAACCCCCTCCAGTACCACCCACAGAAGGAACCCAACCATGGCAATTCCAAAGCAATCAAACAACCTAACCCAAAACCCACTCACTGTACCCTCTGCCCCCATCCCCCTCAGCACAAACCCCACCCTTGCAGTAACCCACACAATGTACACTCTCCCCCCCTCCCCCTCACCACAAACCCCACCCCCACAGTAACCCAGAGCAATCCACACACTGTACCCTCTATCCCCATCCCCCTCACCACAACCCCCAGCCCCACTGTAACCCCTCATAGGCCCTCTGCCCCCACCCCCAAAACCACAGACCCTACCTGCACAGCAACCCCCTATAGGCTCCTGCCAGGGCATCTGCTCCCCCTAACTCACCATTCTCCCCAGACCACAGTTATAGAAAAGAAGGTGAAGGTTTGGTACACAAACACAGATGGAATAACGAATAAATGTGAGGAGTGGCATGAAAGAATCAAGGAGATGTCCCCAGACATCATAGTAGTCACAGAAACAAAACTCACTGGGACACTAACAGATGCAATATTCCAACCCAGATATCAGATTGTGAGGAAGGATATTAGGAGCAGAGGGGGAAGAGGGGTTGCACTGCTCATGAAAAACCGGTGGGGATATCGAGAAATGGAAGGAATGGTCGAGATTGGAGAAAGGGATTACATAGTAGGTACAGTTCAGTCAGGGGCACATAAGGTAGTCGTTGCAGTGATGTATAATCCACCACAGAACTGCAGGAGGCCAAGAGAGGAATATGATGAGTGCAACAGAGCAGTGGTGGACACACTGGCTGAGGTGGCAAGAAAAGCTCACTCGAGTAGAGCAAAGCTACTGGTTATGGGCGACTTCAACCACAGGGAGATTGATTGGGAAAACCTGGAGCCACATGGGCATCCCGAAACATGGAGAGCCAAGATGATGGATGTGGTACCAGAAAACCTCATGCATCAACATGTTAGAGACACTACCAGAGAGAGAGGGGAGGATGAACCAGCAAGATTGGACCTTGTGTTCACCCTGAGTAGCTCAAACATCGAGGACATCACATATGAAAGGCCCCTCGGAGCTAGTGACCACGTGGTTCCGAGCTCTGAATACATCGTAGAGCTACAAGTGGAGAGAGTAACAGGAGCAGAAAGGGAAAAGCCGAACTATAAAAGGGGGGACTACACAGGTATGAGGACCTTCCTGCAGGAGGTTCAGTGGGAAAAAGAGTTGGTAGGAAAGCCAGTAAACGAAATGATGGACAATGTAACAACAAAATGCAAAGAGACAGAAGAAAGGCTTGTTCCCAAGGGTAACAGAAATAATGGGTAGACCAGAACGAGCCCCTGGTTTACCCGAAGTTGTAGGAAGGCAAAAACTAAGTGCACTAGAGAATGGAAAAAGTACAGAGGGCAAAGAACACAGGAAAATGAGGAGATTAGTTGAAGAGCCAGAAACGAGTATGCACAAGTAAGGAGGGAAGCCCAGCGACAGTATGAAAACAACATAGCATCGAAAATCAAGTCTAACCCGAAACTGCTGCATAGCTACATCAGGAGGAAGACAACAGTCAAAGACCAGGTGATCAGGCTGAGGTAAGAAGATGGGGAACTCACAAGAAACAATCATGAAGTATAAGAGGAGCTCAACATGAAATTTAAGGAAGTATTTACAGTAGAGACAGGAAGGGCTCTGGGAAGACAGCACAGAGGGAACACCAACAGGGAATATACCAACAAGTGTTGGATGACATACACACAACGGAGGAGGAGGTGCAGAAGCTAAGTGACCTTGAGAGAGCTGGACAGATACCTAAAGTCAGTGCCGGATCAGCCGGGCTGTGGCTCGTACGTTGGACTGCGTGCGGCCAGCAGTAACAGCCTAGTTAATCAGGCCCTGATCCATCGGGAGGCCTGGTCATGGACCGGGCCGCGGGGGTGTTGATCCCCGGAATAACCTCCAGGTAACCTCCAGGTTGATACCTCAAAGGCGATGGTACTGGGCATCTCCCCGTGGGTTCTTAGAGAAAGAGCAGAGATGCTGTGTATGCCACTAACCACAATCTTCAACACATCCCTTGAAACTGGGCAACTACCTAAGATATGGAAGACAGCAAATGTACTCCCACATAAACGAGGCACTCAGCTATAGACCAGTGTCACTGACGTGTATAGTATGCAAAGGCATGGAGATTATCAGGAGGAGAGTGGTGGAGCACCTGGAATGGAACAAGATTATAAGTGACAACCAGCACGGATTCATGGAAGGCAAATCCTGTGTCACAAACCTTCTGGAGTTTTATGATAAGGTAACAGAAGTAAGACACGAGAGAGAGGGGTGGGTTGATTGCATTTTCCTGGACTGCAGGAAGGCTTCTGACACAGTTCCTCACACGAGATTAGTGCAGAAGCTGGAGGAACAGGCGCATATAACAGGAAGGGTACTGCATTGGATCAGAGAATACCTGACAGGGAGACGACAACGAGTCATGGTATGTGATGAGGTATCACAGTGGGCGCCTGTAATGAGCGGGGTCCCACAGGGGTCAGTCCTAGGACCAGTGCTATTTTTGGTGTATGTGAATGGCATGATGGAAGGGATAGACTCAGAAGTGTCCCTGTTCACAGATGTGAAGTTAATGAGGAGAATTAAATCAGATGAGGATCAGGCAGGACTACAAAGAGACCTGGACAGGCTGAACACGTGGTCCAGCAATTGGCTTCTCAAATTCAACCTGGCCAAATGCAAAGTCATGAAGATTGGGGAAGGATAAAGAAGATCGCAGACAGAGGTTAGGTGGCCAAAGACTGCAAACCTCACTCAAGGAGAAAGATCTTGGGGTGACCATAACACCGAGCACGTCTCTGGAAGCACACAACAACCAGATAACTGCTGCAGCATATAGGCGCCTGGCAAACCTGAGAATAGCATTCCATTACCTTAGTTAGGGTTGTTCAGGACACTGTACACTGTGTACGTCAGGCCTATACTGGAGTATGCAGCACCAGTTTGGAGCCCACACCTGGTCAAACACGTCAAGAAACTAGAGAAAGTGCAAAGGTTTGCAACAAGGTTAGTTCCAGAGCTCAGGGGAATGTCCTGCGAAGAAAGGTTGAGGGAAATCGGTCTGACGATGCTGGAGGACAGGAGGGTCAGGAGAGATATAATAATGACATACAAAATACTGTGTGGAAGATACAAGATGTTCCAGAGAGGGGACACACAAACAAGGGGTCACAACTGGAAGCTGAAGACTCAGACGAGTCAAAGGGATGTTAGGAAGTACTTCTTCAGTCATAGAGTTGTCAGGAAGTTGAATAGTCTAGCAAGTGATGTAGTGGAGGCAAGAACCATGCATAGCTTTAAGACGAGGTAGCAGAGAGAGAGGGTTTAGCAGTGATCAGTGAAGAGGCGAGGCCAGGAGATGAGTCTCGACCCCTGCAACCACAATCAGGTGAGTACAATTAGATGAGCACACACACACACACACACACACACACACACACATACAAACACACTTTCTCCTCTACCTCTCCCTTCTCTCCATCTGTCTCTGTCTCCTCTACTGCTCTCTTCTCTCTCTCTCCCCAACTCTCTCTCTTTCCCCTCTACCTCTTCCTTCTCCCCTAAAAAAAAAAATGATGGGTCAGAGGGGGACTCGAAGGACCCAGGGATCGGGGAGAATGGTTCTAGCAGAGAGGAGTGGATGAAAGGGCATTGCAAAAGGATGGAACAAGAGTGGTAGAAAAAACTAGGAGAGCTTTCTGTGAAATTGGAACAGCAGTTGGAGGAGGAGAAGAAGAAATAGGAGTCTCAAGTCGAAAATGAGGTAAGAAGGCTGAAGTGAGTTACAGGGGTATTGACCAGAGATGACACAGCATATGACGCTGGAAGGCCCAACAGAAAGGAGGTATAACTTATGCTAATGCCACATCAGCCTACCAAGCAGGACCAAGAAGTGAAGGGGGAGAGCAGCAGGGTGTAGGTGGAGATGGGGATAGGTCAAATGCAGTGGCACAAACATGCCACCAAGAGCTACAGGAAAAACAGATAGGAACCACAGTCACAGAGGGAAAGGCAATAGGAGGAGAGGGTGAAATCAGTGTTTATTCATGGGCTTCAGGAGAGCAAGGGAAGGACACACTGAAAGGCAGCAGGCAGAAAGATAGGAGATTGATAACATCATCACAGAAATAGGTGAAGAGGACATGTCCGAGACTGTAAATTTTCAGAGAATAGGGGGGTATTTGAAGGGGAGAAAATGACTGGTCAAGATGATTTTCAGGAGAGAAACAGTGCAGAACAGGATCCTCCAAGAAAAACGATGGTTGAAGAACTTGGCAGAATACAAGAGGGTGTTCCTAGACTGAGACAGAACACAAACAGAATGACAGCAGCTGAGGGAGAGGACACAAAAGTAAAAGAAGCTAGGAGGAGAGACAAGGACAGAATCAGCAGAGGACAACTGGAGCAGGGCAGAGCAACAAGAGTAAGCATGAACAAAACCATCCCCAGGACCCCACAACCAATCACACTATCCCAACACAAACCACAATCAACACCCACAGCTCCCACCCAACACTCAGTTATAGAATCCCACAGTACACTGCCAGGTCCCCCACCCTCACGGACCCTTCAAAACACAGTAATGGAGAGGACACTGAAGGTATGGTACACCAACGCTGATGGAATAACAAATAAGTGGGAGGAGTGGCACGAAACAGTCAAAGAGGAATCACCGGACATAACAGCTCTCACAGAAACCAAGCTCACGGGTATGATAACAGACGCCATCTTTGCAATGGGATATCAGGTACTGAGGAAAGACAGAGCAGAGAGAATGGAGGGGGTCGAGGAGTGGCACTGCTGGTCAAAAACCAATGGGATTTTGATGAGCTGGAGAGAGGAGACAGTGGAGAAGGGATTACATACTATGAATGCTTCAGTCTAGAGGTCCCAAGGTGGTAATTGCAGTGATGCATAACCCACCACAGAACAGCAGGAGGCCAAGGCAAGAGCATGATGAGAGTAATAGAGCGATGGTTGACACACTGGCACACACACACACACACACACACACACAAACACACACACACACACACACAGTCACACACACACACACACACAGTCACACATACACACACACACACACACAGTCACACACACACACACACACACACAGTCACACATACACACACACATACACACACACACACACACACACACACACACACACACACACACACACACACACACACACACACAGTATACGTGATACAGTCTAGGAAAAACACTTCACTGGGTTTACCGGGAAAAATAAGTAACTTGATAGTCAAGTTTTTAATCAAGAGAATAGTGCGCCGGCACACACTACTAGTAGGGTGGGTTGATACTCAGCTCTTGGCCCCGGCACACACTACTAGTAGGGTGGGTTGATACTCAGCTCTTGGCCCCGGCACACACTACTAGTAGGGTGGGTTGATACTCAGCTCTTGGCCCCGGCACACACTACTAGTAGGGTGGGTTGATACTCAGCTCTTGGCCCCGGCACACACTACTAGTAGGGTGGGTTGATACTCAGCTCTTGGCCCCGGCACACACTACTAGTAGGGTGGGTTGATACTCAGCTCTTGGCCCCGGCACACACTACTAGTAGGGTGGGTTGATACTCAGTTCTTGGCCCCGTCGGGAGGCTTGCTCAAGGACTAGGCTGCGGGGGCGTTGACCCCCAGAATACCCTCCAGGTATACTCCAGATAAATCTATTCAATATTTGGCTAGACTTTACTAGTTGACAATAATATCTTTATTTACTACAAGTACATGTACAAGGTATACAAGTAAATGTACAAGGTATATAAGTATATGTACAAGGTTTGTGATCAGCGTGTCAGCGTGTCAGCGTGCCTCGTTGTGCTCCCGGTTTTTGGTGTTTTCACGGTCGCTCTTACGTGCTAGAACTTTAATTTGTGTCATCAATCCTATACGATACATCCCTCTAGCGCCTGGAACCAATCTTGGGCGGAAAACATTATATACTGAGTAAAAAAAAGGAGAATTGTGTGCACTACCTAGCAGAGTTTACTGCCAGAGGGGAATCATAGGCCTGTCCCGTGTGGAAAAATAATAATATTGAACTTTGTGTCAGAGGAAAGAAAGTCTCCCTGAAAGCATTGAGTATACATAGTGTATAGTGTATACTACAGTGGCTCCCTAGTATATTGATGATAAAGGCTAAAGTGTCATTTGAAAACAGGTGAATTTGTAAATGAAGTGATAAGCCTATAGAGGCAGGTGCCAGAAGTCGCCAGAAACTTACCACAGGTCAGCTGTTTTTAATAATCTTCCTGGCCTGCTAGTGTACTCGCATATAATCTAGTGATACCAGTGAATAGCAGAATACAGTGTTGTAGTAGCAACTAACCAGTATTATAATGGTACTTAGTGGAGTGGAGTGACTTTCATTAGTTTCTTTTTCTTGAAATACCAGACGTTACTGTGAATTTCATATAACCTGTAGTTACCAGCGGTCGCAATATACACAACGAGAAGCAATTATTACTACAGAAAAAGCGCCCTTCCTCCAAATTTGCACCAGTCAACTATAGTGATAATATAGCATTTATTGTGGTGGAGCCGAAAAAAAAAAAAAAAAAAAAAAAAAAAATAGAGAAGCTAGATACAGCGATTGATAAACAAAGGTGGAGGCTCGACCGTTCGTCATTGTAGGAGTGCCAGCAGTCACCGGCTCTTCAACACGCAAGTTATACTTTTGTATCAATCAAATCACATATTACTCGGGTAGATAATTTCCAGTAGATCCTTCATGTGTTAGCTCAATTCACCGACCAGTATGGTTTAAATAAGTGACCCACTGATCAGATCAGATAGACTGGTCCGAACCCTTGACTGGTCCGAACCCTTGACTGGTCCGAACCCTTGACTGGTCCGAACCCTTGACTGGTCCGAACCCTTGACTGGTCCGAACCCTTGACTGGTCCGAACCCTGGACTGGTTTCAAACGGTTTCGTTGTGCACCACCTAGCAGGTTATTAATAGAATATTCAAGAGGTTGCTAGTAGAATTGCAGTAAATCAACCATTCAAATCATTATGAAGCTGTGTGTAGTCTGTGGTCAGTCAAACAAACGGGCTTCCACATGCATAAATTGTCATTTCTGTGGAAATTGGTGTCACGCCCCTTGTGCAGATATCCAAGAACTAGCTACAAGCAGTATTAAAACAGGGAAGTGTTTTTGGGTATGCCCAAATGAGATAAATCTGTGGACTAAAATCACAAGGGTATTAAAAGAGGTCAACATCAAAGCTGCTTTCATAGAAAACCTGGAAGCTTTCTACAACAGATGGGAACATAAAAAGTCCGGGCTGAATGGTACTGCCCTTGATACTGGCCATGTAGTCAGAAACTGTAAGGCTGGAGATGATGTCCTGGTAGTCAGTAAATGGGGGGCTGATAGTGCTGTCCTGGGAGACAGTAATGGGGAAGCTGGAGGTGCTGTCCTGGGAGACAGTAATGGTGAAGCTGGAGGTGCTGTCCTGGGAGACAGTAATGGTGAAGCTGGAGATGCTGTCCTGGGAGACAGTAATGGGGAAGCTGGAGATGCTGTCCTGGGAGACAGTAATGGTGAAGCTGGAGATTTTGTCCAGGTAGTCGGGAATTATACGCAGGAAGGAATACATATGAATGACCTCATAGGGGACAGGAGCCATAGTAGGGAAACAAGTGTAGTCAAAGATAAGATAAAACCAATATTGCAAACTAGAAATACCGCAGGAAATAGCAAACAAGAGGACTCCACTAGCAATAGTGAGGATATATTACCAAAAACAAATGGTGGGAGCTCCATTGTTGGTGCTAGGGAGGATAGAAGTAAGACAGGGAAACATGCACCAACAGGGAATACAGTCACAGAAACCCAAGGCAAACGGAAACCAAGCCTGTGCACATACTATGCACTCGGTATCTGCTGGCATGGGAAGTCTGGAAAAACAGATGGGACGTGCAACTATGACCACCCTAGGAAATGCCATGCCCATATGACAACAGGAAAATGCAAACTCCCTTCCTGTAAGCTTTTTCACCCTGAACTGTGTACCTCTTCAGTACAGGAAAGACTGTGCTATAACTTAAATTGCCAGGCATACCATCTAAAGGGGACAAAAAGATACAAAACATCCAGGCCATGGGAAAACCTGGGTAGCCACAGCCACTCAAGAGGGAGAGGTTTTTTAGTGCCAGGAAGGAAAAAAAACTGGCAGGAAATGGCAGAAATCGTACACCAAATCCAGTCATTCCTGGAGTGGAACCACAGTCGATGGCCTCCACTCCAAACCAACAGATACAGATACTAATGCCGGAAAAAAAATCCCCCCCCAGTACCAACAATACCACCAGTCCGATAACATTCTTCTTTGCAAATATACAGGGTCTAAAGCCAGCAACAAACAACAAAATACCTTTCATCCGTGGACTGCTTGCAGAGGCAAAGGCAATGTTCGCGGCTTTCACTGAGACCCACATAAAGGATCACTTGGACAACGAAATATGGATCCCAGGTTACAACCTATACAGATGTGACAGAGTGAACAGGAAAAAGGGGGGGGTTGGCCTGTACATTGCAGAGTCACTTGTTTGCACAGAACTGCTAAATGCCTCAAATGATGTAGTGGAAGTTTTAGCAGTAAAGGTCGAGAACCAAAACCTAGTCATTGTGATAGTCTACAAGCCTCCGGATGCAACATCCCAGCAATTCCAGGAACAGCTGTTAAAAATGACCACTGTCTGGAAAACCTTCCAGCTCCTGCACCCAACATCTTGCTCCTGGGGGATTTCAACTTAAGGCACCTAAAATGGAGGAATATAGCAAATAATATTGTTGCAGTAATAACACCAGGAGGCAGCTCTGATGAAAACTCACACTCTCGCGAGCTTTTAAATCTCTGCACAAAATTCAATTTAAACCAGCAAATAATAGAGCCTACTAGACTGGAGAATACACTAGACCTCATCTTCACTAACAATGATGATCTGATAAGAAATATCACCATATCAAAAACAATATACTCAGATCACAACATAATTGAGGTCCAGTCATGTATGCGCGGAGCCCCAGACCGACATAATGAGATTAGTCACGAGGGAGCATTCACCAAATTCAACTTCAATAACAAAAACATAAAGTGGGACCAAGTAAACCAAGTCCTAACCGATATAAGCTGGGAAGATATACTAAGCAACACAGACCCCAACTTATGCCTAGAACAGATTAACTCGGTAGCACTCGATGTATGCACAAGGCTTATTCCTCTAAGAAAAAGGAGGAGTAGATGTAAAACAGAAAGAGACAGGCGCTCCCTTTACAGGCGACGGAAAAGAATAACAGAGCGGCTAAAAGAGGTCAATATATCTGAAATGCGTAGGGAGACACTGGTCAGAGAAATAGCAAGCATCGAACTTAAGCTAAAAGAATCCTTTAGGAGTCAGGAATCGCGGGAAGAACTAAAAGCCATAAATGAAATCGAAAGAAACCCAAAGTATTTCTTCTCCTATGCCAAATCAAAATCGAGAACAACGTCCAGTATTGGGCCCCTACTTAAACAAGATGGGTCCTACACAGATGACAACAAGGAAATGAGTGAGCTACTCAAGTCCCAATATGACTCAGTTTTTAGCAAGCCGCTAACCAGACTGAGAGTCGAAGATCAAAATGAATTTTTTATGAGAGAGCCACAAAATTTGATTAACACAAGCCTATCCGATGTTATCCTGACGCCAAATGACTTCGAACAGGCGATAAATGACATGCCCATGCACTCTGCCCCAGGGCCAGACTCATGGAACTCTGTGTTCATCAAGAACTGCAAGAAGCCCCTATCACGAGCCTTTTCCATCCTATGGAGAGGGAGCATGGACACGGGGGTCGTCCCACAGTTACTAAAAACAACAGACATAGCCCCACTCCACAAAGGGGGCAGTAAAGCAACAGCAAAGAACTACAGACCAATAGCACTAACATCCCATATCATAAAAATCTTTGAAAGGGTCCTAAGAAGCAAGATCACCACGCATCTAGAAACCCATCAGTTACACAACCCAGGGCAACATGGGTTTAGAACAGGTCGCTCCTGTCTGTCTCAACTATTGGACCACTACGACAAGGTCCTAAATGCACTAGAAGACAAAAAGAATGCAGATGTAATATATACAGACTTTGCAAAAGCCTTCGACAAGTGTGACCATGGCGTAATAGCGCACAAAATGCGTGCTAAAGGAATAACAGGAAAAGTCGGTCGATGGATCTATAATTTCCTCACTAACAGAACACAGAGAGTAGTCGTCAACAGAGTAAAGTCCGAGGCAGCTACGGTGAAAAGCTCTGTTCCACAAGGCACAGTACTCGCTCCCATCTTGTTCCTCATCCTTATATCCGACATAGACAAGGATGTCAGCCACAGCACCGTGTCTTCCTTTGCAGATGACACCCGAATCTGCATGACAGTGTCTTCCATTGCAGACACTGCAAAGCTCCAGGCAGACATCAACCAAATCTTTCAGTGGGCTGCAGAAAACAATATGAGTTCAACGATGAGAAATTTCAATTACTCAGATATGGTAAACATGAGGAAATTAAATCTTCATCAGAGTACAAAACAAATTCTGGCCACAAAATAGAGCGAAACACCAACGTCAAAGACCTGGGAGTGATCATGTCGGAGGATCTCACCTTCAAGGACCATAACATTGTATCAATCGCATCTGCTAGAAAAATGACAGGATGGATAATGAGAACCTTCAAAACTAGGGAGGCCAAGCCCATGATGACACTCTTCAGGTCACTTGTTCTATCTAGGCTGGAATATTGCTGCACACTAACAGCACCTTTCAAGGCAGGTGAAATTGCCGACCTAGAAAATGTACAGAGAACTTTCACGGCGCGCATAACGGAGATAAAACACCTCAATTATTGGGAGCGCTTGAGGTTCCTAAACCTGTATTCCCTGGAACGCAGGAGGGAGAGATACATGATTATATACACCTGGAAAATCCTAGAGGGACTAGTACCGAACTTGCACACGAAAATCACCCACTACGAAAGCAAAAGACTTGGCAGACGATGCACCATCCCCCCAATGAAAAGCAGGGGTGTCACTAGCACGTTAAGAGACCATACAATAAGTGTCAGGGGCCCGAGACTGTTCAACTGCCTCCCAGCACACATAAGGGGGATTACCAACAGACCCCTGGCAGTCTTCAAGCTGGCACTGGACAAGCACCTAAAGTCAGTTCCGGATCAGCCGGGCTGTGGCTCGTATGTTGGTTTGCGTGCAGCCAGCAGCAACAGCCTGGTTGATCAGGCTCTGATCCACCAGGAGGCCTGGTCTCAGACCGGGCCGCGGGGGCGTTGACCCCCGGAACTCTCTCCAGGTAAACTCCAGGTAAACATGTACAAGGTATATAAGTACATGTACAAGGTATATAAGTATATGTACAAGGTATATAAGTACATGTACAAGGTATATAAGTATATGTACAAGGTATATAAGTACATGTACAAGGTATATAAATACATGTACAAGGTATGTAAGTACATGTGCAAGGTATACAAGTACATGTACAAGGTACACAAGTACATGTACAAGGTATATAAGTACATGTACAAGGTATACAAGTACATGTACAAGGTCTACAAGTACATGAACAAGGTATACAAGTACATGTACAAGATCTACAAGTACATGTACAAGGTCTACAAGTACATGTACAAGTTATATAAGTACATGTACAAGGTATATAAGTACATGTACAAGGTATACAAGTACATGTACAAGGTATACAGACCATAGCTGACATCAATGACATACTACTATATAGAAAGCCGCTTGTTATGCTGAGCATTTCCTGCAAATTAGGTCAATTTTGTCCCGGGATGCGACCCACACCAGTCCACTAACACCCAGGATGCGACCCACACCAGTCCACTAACACCCAGGATGCGACCCACACCAGTCCACTAACACCCAGGTACCTACTTACTGAACATGGACAGCAGGTGTCTTAAGGAAACACGTCCTAATAATTCCACCCGTACCGGGGATCGACCCCCGGACCTCATTGTGTAAGCTGATTGGGCTAGTACGAGCTACGGGACACTGCTACTGGTCTCTGTTATACTTTATCCTGAAGCTGTGTATGGATCATACCTCCAACATCTTATTAATAAGTTAATTCTCTTTATTTCACTCCCAACACTGAAAAAATATTTCAGACCAAGTGAAATTGTGCATCATGCACAATGTCACAGACCTGTCATGCGTCATGCACAATGTCATAGACCTGTCATGCGTCATGCACAATGTCACAGACCTGTCATGCGTCATGCACAATGTCATAGACCTGTCATGCGTCATGCACAATGTCACAGACCTGTCATGCGTCATGCACAATGTCACAGACCTGTCATGCGTCATGCACAATGTCACAGACCTGTCATGCGTCATGCACAATGTCACAGACCTGTCATGCGTCATGCACAATGTCACAGACCCGTCATGCATCATGCACAATGTCACAGACCTGTCATGCATCATGCACAATTGTTAGCATAGTTGCTGATCCCCTTATATGTGTTATATAGATTAGCTGAGTATCATAGTACCATCCATGTGTTTATATAGAAGATCCCTTAGGCCTGTGACTGTATGAGGTCAAGGGATGCTCCATGAGTGAGCGGGACAAGCTACCTCGTTCTCACTCGACGGATTGCCATAGACAGTCGAGCAGGGCAGGCCTGGCTCCCACCTCTCATCCACAGTCTGACAATATATAGTGTTACCATCCAGCAAGGTGTTTACCTTCAACCCTCGTATCTCCTACCGAACCCCACACGACAAATTGGTGGCAACGGAGGGCCTGTAATTCTGACGATTACAGCGATTTCTGGAGATAAATTTCTACTGAGACGGTCGCCATCTGACGCTAGGCCGACCTAGCCAGCCAGCTACCTCAAGCCAGCTACACCGCAAGTGTCTACCAGCCTCTACAACAATCACTGGTCAGTCTCCTTGTATTAGTGTTTATCTGCTTAGCTGCATCACTCCCGAGGGGTTGACCCAAGTTTGCAAAATAAGCCAGCAACCAGTCTGTGGTGAGGGAGTCAGTCCAGCCTAGCCTACTCCATCCAGCTTTTGCCTGCCAAGCCAGCTTTCCACCCCTGCTGTGCTCATCGTTAGAAGTTGTTGAGCCATTCTGTGTGAAGGGCTAAGCCAAGCCAGCCAGCAACTAACCCAGGTGACTAAACCAGTACTCAAGCAAACCACGTGGGTACAGTCTTCATCGTTTGTGCTTCAAGCTCCAAGCCATTCTGAGTGCTTTTTTCATCCCTGTGGTGTTGTGGTATTTTGTGGGTTTGTTTTTAAGCCAGTGAGGGTGTCCCCAGTGAGGCTTACGCCGTTCATCCCATAGGCCCACTCACCACGTGTGTCTCGCCCCTGCCCGGCCCCAGCCGCCTCACTCAGCCACTCACTCAACCACTACCACTGTTTGTACTCTTACTAAGGGTACTAGCACCATATTTTAAGGACCTCATAGGGGGTCAAGGGCTAGAGTGTGTTTTGTGCCATCGTTAAAAGCCTCCTGTGTGAAGTCTATCGTCGGTGTAAGCGCAGTTCTACAATCACGTGTAGACAGTAGCCAGCCACGAGAGGACATAAACATCCACCACCTTCCTCCACCCTTCCACCTCATTCTTCACCAAGTCGCTACTGTGATAATATTTTTCATAGAGACATTTGCGAGTGTTGAGACATTTCTTTTTTGTGTTTCCAGTGATTTCTTGTGACATTCAGTGACTCTTGATTAGACTCAGTGTTTATTATATACTGTTTGCAATATTTTTTTTTATCTTCTTAATTCAGTGTTAATTTCCGTGCATTATCTTATGTCTGTTGTGTTGTGCTTCCTTTTTTTATATACTTGAAATAAGTACCTTAGTGTTTTTCCTTTGTTGTGTGTGCAACATATAAGCAGTATAGAATTTGTGTTTCCACTTCAGAATCACCTTGTGTTCAAAGTATTGCAGTGAAGTAATTCAGTAATTTATTACCTTGTATTCTGCATCACAACTCAGTGTTGTCTCAGTTATATATATTTTCCTCCCAGTATTTGTGTATTCTTGTTTTGTTTTCTCTGGGTGTTGAACATTTTTGTGTTAATTCTTTTCATTTAGCCAGTGTCTAATTTGTCTTATCTCCACAGACAATAGTGCCATTGTTTTGTTCAAGCAAGAAAAGTATTTTTTTTATCAAAATTTTCACACATCAAGTTTCATAACAAGAAAATTCTAGTATTGTGTTTATGTTGATGTGTTCTGCATCACTGTAAGTGTTCAAACTTTTTTTGTTCTGTGTTTTTGCACCTATTATTTTTTATGTTTCATTGAACAAATTCACTCTTAATGCAATTTTTTAAGTTGTTCATTTAAAGTAAATTGTTCTTTGTTCAGTAAGTGTTGTTTAAGCTGCAGTTAAGAGTTGAAGTGTTCACTCAGTTCATTCCTTGCTATATTTTCTTTCCTTGTAAACAGTGTTTTCTTGTGTGTGTAATATTTTTTTATTATTGCACATTGACTCATTTTGCAATAATTCTTGTGCAAGCATTGTGTTGTCATTAAAAATTTTCTTGCAGAAATTTTAAGTATTTTGTGCAATAATCTTGATTAGCAATTATTTGCAATATTGCTACAGTTTATTTCAGTGCAGTTTCTTATGCTCTGTTCTGTGCATAATATTTTATTCTTTGTGTGCCATTTTATTTTCTTTTAGTGAATTGTTTCCCAGTTTGTTTTAATTTTGCACAAGCTTTATTGAGTCCATTTTAACATTTTTTTTTTATTGATTCATCATTTTATTGTTGAATTTCCCTATTGCATTGAGAGTAAAGACAACTCACTGTGCCATTCATTCAATTTTAAAGAAAAGTTGAGCAAATTAGATTTGAGTAAAGTACAAATTCTTTTGATTTTCAAAGTGTTGTTTATTCAGTTGAGTATTTTCTTGTGTGAGTTTCCTTACTTACAGTGTGACCTGTCAATTTTTAATTACTTATGCAGAATAGTTAAGCATTTTCTTCCCATTTAAGTTCACTGTGTTGTGTGTCCCTCAGTTACATTTCCTTTATTCTTTCTATTTTTTTTTTTTTTTTGCCTTATGCCCTTGAGTAAGTTCCCTGAGAACATGTCCCAGTCACTTTTGAATGTTCACTTAGTGTATCATGCCAGTCAAAGTCAATATGAATCAGTCCACAGTACCAATATTCCCTTACTGACTGAAAGACAATACCTAGCCCTTGAGCAATGTGTTTGTTCTCACAGCTTGTATCTGAGATTTGTTAAAGTGCTGCGAAATGTGAAGTTCAGATTAAGTTCCTATAGATTCATTCATTACTTATTAACGTAGCCGAGCGGTCAGGCACTAGTAATACTGTCACTCCTGTCTGGACTCCAGCCACAATATCGTGCATGCAGGATAGTGCTGAGACTACTATCCTTGCGATGTCGACTTGTTCAAGTACTCGTTCCTTCCCAGGGGATGCTTTCAGAAGAACTTTACTTGCAACGAGTTATGCCATCTCTTGCTGATGCCACAAGCCGTTGCAGAAAGACGTTTCTGTGGCTAGTGTGCTCACTTGAGTGTTGTTGTTGTCCCTTGTGTTCCAGATTGTGATCCCATCCTAGCTGACAGTAATTCGTGCAATGTAAGAAGCTATTTCTCGAGTATTTTCACATGTTGTTAACGTTTGTAAGTGAAGTTTATAGTTGATACCTCGTGTCACTGTGTGCGACTCAGGTTGAATATCAGCATTGTTCACCGTGTCCATTTATTTCCCTCTATGCTTGCAGTGATAGTAGATTCGTTCTCCCTTGCTCAAATTGTGTGTTATAGCGTTATTTTTTCAACCGGGGAGAGTCATCCACTCCACTGAGTTTGTTCATTCCTCCAGTAAGAAAGAACCGATCCCTTGTGTTCTGGTGATTCAATTCCTGCTCCAGGAAGATCTTATTCTGACTGTGAAGCCACCAGCACCCATCAGTGACTTTGTAATGAGCCAAGAATTACTGTATCGAACAGCCGAGTTGGGTACTCCAACCAGAAGAGTTTACCAGTTAGTAATTCCACAGTCACTAGTGAACGTAGCTCTACAGCTAGTTCACGATGCACCAGGTGTTGCACACCCTGGTATGGATCGTTCTGTGAAACAAGCCAGAATGAAGTACTTTTGGCCACGTATGGCAACTGACATTTCAGAGTATGTTAAGAAATGTAGTGTTTGTATGCAACACAAAGGAAATGTCAATGGTCCTAATCCAATCCAAGTGTACCCAACCACTAGCAAACCGTGGAAAAGAGTTGCCCTTGATTTGTTAACTAATTTTAAATGTTCCCTCCAAGGGAACAAACATCTGTGTGTTATGGTAAATCATTTCACCAGATATTGTGAGTTAGTTCCTATTGCAGATAAGACTGCCGAGACAGTAGCTAAAGCGTTTAAAGAATGCATTATCTGCAGGCATACCACCCCTAAGTCCTTAGTAACAGATAATGGAGGCGAATTCTGTAATGAGATTCTTGAAAATTTGTGTACTTTGTACAAGATCTCTAAATCCACCATTGTTCCTCATCATCCTGCCAGCAATGGGTTAGCTGAACGAACCAATAAGTACTTGATGTCTTGAGAGCCACTATCAACCCCAATAGTGAAACTTGGGATGAAGTTATACCAGATGTTCAATGTGCCATAAATTCTGCTTACAATGCTTCCATAGGTGATACTCCACATTATGCAATGTATGGTGTAGACAAGCATTTACCCTATGAGTTGTCATATTCCACTCTGAAACCCAATTACAACCCTGATGATTTCGTAGCAACTCGTACAAGCATGGCTCAAAGTGTTTTTAGAAGAATCCGTGAAACACTTCATAAATCAACAGCAGAATTTACTAGAGTTACTAATAGCCGTGCTAAACCATCAAAAGTTAAAGTAGGTTCAAGAGTAATGCTGACAAATTTCAACAAAACATCCGCAATGCCTAAGCTCGATCAAAAGTTTGTTGGCCCTTATCGAGTTGTAGAACATATAAGGTTAGAGAAATTAGTACTGGTAAGTACAAAGAATCGCATTTAGATCATATGAAATTAGTATGCGATATTGATGATATTGCTACCCAGACTAATGTGACAGATGCTGAAAATCCTCTTGACTCTGTACCCTCTACCTCCAATACTCAGTCAGATAATCAACCTGAATGTTACTATGCTTTGCGTACTCGACAAGTAATGAGAAACCCACAAGTATCTTTTGTAGATACTCGTTCAGATCTCCCTCAGTCAAGGCATGTGTTAGCCATTGCAGAGGAATTCGATCCTCCCAGAGATAACCATTCTGCATATGTAAACCTCACCCTCACAGAATTGGGTTTAAATGTACATAGCCTGTATAATTAGATGTCCGAGATGAAGGAAATTGTCAACTGTGTGTTTTGTTATTAACTGATCAGTTTTTCAGGAATTTTTTTTTTCATGTTCACGTTCCCTCCGTATTCTGAGAATTTGACAGTAATGATCTGAGTGCACACCAGATGCCTTTGCTGTTAATTTCACCTTGTATATACATATATTTATTTCCTCAGAATCCGTAGAGTGCATGAATACAGATCGATCGATCAATTCCATCCATATTGTACAATGATTTGTTCTTATAGTTTGTAATGCATTACGTTAAAAGTGATTACGTTAACACGCATTACGTAAAACTCATTTTGTTAACATCCAGTATGATACCATCCATTAGTTCTAAGTTATATATGAATTTGTTATTGTATAGAATCAGCCCAGAGCCACCTGCCTGTTCAGCCTATAGCATAGTAGTGTATGCCGAGATGGCATACGTAACATGACCTAGCTGTCAGTATAGTTGCTGATCCCCTTATATGTGTTATATAGATTAGCTGAGTATCATAGTACCATCCATGTGTTTATATAGAAGATCCCTTAGGCCTGTGACTGTATGATGTCACGGGATGCTCCATGAGTGAGCGGGACAGGCTACCTCGTTCTCACTCGACGGATTGCCATAGACAGGCGAGCAGGGCAGGCCTGGCTCCCACCTCTCATCCACAGTCTGACAATATATAGTGTTACCATCCAACAAGGTGTTTACCTTCAACCCTCGTATCTCCTACCGAACCCCACACGACACAATGTCACAGACCTGTCATACATCATGCACAATGTCACAGACCTGTCATGCATCATGCACAATGTCACAGACCTGTCATGCGTCATGCACAATGTCATAGGCCTGTCATGCGTCATGCACAATGTCAAAGACCTGTCATGCGCCATGCACAATGTCACAGGTCTGTCATGCGTCATGCACAATGTCAAAGGGCTGTCATGCGTCATGTACAATGTCACAGACCTGTCATGCGTCATACACAATGCCATAGGCTGTCATGCGTCATGCACAATGTCATAGAGCTGTCATGCGTCATCCACAATGTCACAGGCCTGTCATGCGTCATCCACAATGTCACAGGCCTGTCATGCATCATCCACAATCTCATAGGCCTGTCATGCTTCATGCACAATGTCAAAGGCCTGCCATGCGTAATGTACAATGTAAAACGCCTGTCATACCCCATGCACAATGTCATAGTCCTGTCATGCGCCTTGCAGAATGTCACACGCCTGACATGCATCATGTTCAGTGTAAAAATGACATGTCTAGTGTAATAATGACATGTCTAGTGTAATAATGACATGTATAATGTAATAATGACATGTCTAGTGTAATAATGACATGTCTAATGTAATAATGACATGTCTAGTGTAATAATGACATGTCTAGTGTAATAATGACATGTCTAGTGTAATAATGACATGTCTAGTGTAATAATGACATGTCTAGTGTAATAATGACATGCCTAATGTAATAATGACATGTCTAATGTAATAATGACATGTCTAGTGTAATAATGACATGTCTAGTGTAATAATGACATGTCTAATGTAATAATGACATGTCTAGTGTAATAATGACATGTCTAGTGTAATAATGACATGTCTAGTGTAATAATGACATGTCTAGTGTAATAATGACATGTCTAGTGTAATAATGACATGTCTAGTGTAATAATGACATGTCTAGTGTAATAATGACATGTCTAGTGTAATAATGACATGTCTAGTGTAATAATGACATGTCTAGTGTAATAATGACATGCAGGTTCCTCTCCTGCTTTGCCTGGTCTTCCTTCACCATCTCTGGTTTACACTACCTTGTACTTGACTAGACTGACCTCCGGTATTCAAGTGTTCCAGCGCTGCTGCAGTCTGTCAGTCTTCCTGTACTCTGCCTCCGGTCTTCTTATTACTAGTATTTTACCTCTACGACAAACTTCAATTCAGAATATTTGATCTTCCTTGCTAGAACATTTGTGTGTTAAGAAGCACAAGGGGAGTTAGTACTACTATTTAAGGGACCCCACTTGTTACTCCCACCCAGCATTACCTTCGCTCTCTTCTGTTCGTTAGGTATTTATTGGTGTGTGTGTGTGTGTGTGTGTGTGTGTGTGTGTGTGTGTGTGTGTGTGTGTGTGTGTGTGTGTGTGTGTGTGTGTGTGTGTGTATGTGTGTGTGTGTGTGTGTGTACTCACCTATTTGTAGTTGCAGGGGTCGGGTCATAGCTCCTGCCTCCGCTACATCTCTCTAGACTATTCATCAGCAAACAGGGACGCCTCTGAGTCTAACTCTTCCGTCATGTCATTCACTTATACCAGATACAACACCGTTCCTAAGACTGAGCCTTGTTGAATCCCGCTTGTCACCGGAGCCCACTCTGACATCTCGTCACGTGCCATGACTCGTTTTGTGTGTGTGTACTCACCTAGTTGTGGTTGCAGGGGTTGATTCACAGCTCCTGGCCCTGCCTCTTCACTGGCTGCTACTGGGTCACTCTTCCTGCTCCATGAGCTTTATCATACCTATTCTTAAAGCTATGTATGGATCCTGCCTCCACTACATCAGTTCCCAGACTATTCCAATTCCTAACAACTCTGTGACTGAAGAAATATTTCTTAACATCCCTGTGATTCATCTGAGTCCACCTTGTCGATTCCTCTCAGCATTTTATACGTCGTTATCATATCCCCACTATCTCTCTTGTCCTCCAGTGTCGTCAGGTCGATTTCCCTTACCTCTCCTCGTAGGACATACCCCTTATCTCCTTGACTAGTATTGTTGCAAACCTTGCACTTTCTGTTGTTTCCTTACGTGCTTGGCTAGATGTGGGTTCCAAACTGGTGCTGTATACTCCAATATGGGCCTAACATACACAGTGTGCAGGGTCCTGAACGATTCCTTATTAAGATGTCGGAATGCTTTTCTTAGGTTTGCTAGGCTCCCATATGCTGCAGCAGTTATTTGGTTGATATGCACCTCAGGAGATGTGCCCGGTGTTATACTCACCCCAAGATCTCTTTCGTTGAGAGAGGTTTGTAGTCTCTGGCTCCCCTAGACTGTACTCCGTCTGCGGTCTTCTTTGCCCTTCCCCAATCTTCATGACTTTGCACTTGGTGGGGTTAAACTCCAGTAGCCAGTTGCTGGACGAGGCTTGCAGTCTGTCCAGATCCCTTTGTAGTTCTGCCGGGTCTTCGTCCGATTGGATTCTTCTCATCAACTTCAGATCATGTGCAAACAGGGAAACTTTGGAGTCTATTCCTTCCGTCTCGTCAGTCATAAATACCAGAAACAGTACCGGTCCTAGAATTGACCCCTGTGGAACCCCACTCGTTACAGGCGCCAACTCTGACACCTCGCCGTGCACAATGACTCGCTGTCTTCCTGAGAGGTATTCCCTGATCCATTGTAGTGCCTTCCCTGTTATCCCTGCCTGGTCCTCCAGCTTTTGCACTAATCTCTTGTGTAGAACTGTGTCAAACGCCTTCTTACAGTACAAGAAGCTGCAATCTACCTCTCTCTCTCTCTCTCTCTCTCTCTCTCTCTCTTTCTCTCTTGTCTTACTGCTGTCATCCTGTCATAGAACTCCAGTAGGTTCCTGAAACTGTGCTGGCTGTTGTTGATAATCTCATTCCTTCCTAGGTGTTCTACCACTCTTCTGATAATCTTCTCCCTGACTTTACCTCAGGTAGTCGCCCTGTTTCGATAGACGTGTTGAATATTGTTGTTAGGGGTACACATAGCACTTCTGCTCCCTCTCCCAGAACCCATGGAGAGATGTTATCCAGCCCCATCGCCTTTGAGGTATCTAGCTCACTTAGCAGCCTCTTCACTTCTTCCTCAGTTGTATGTATTGTATCCAACACTTGATGGTGTACCCCACCTCTCAATCTTTCTGGAGTCCCTTCTGTCTCCTCTGTGAATACTTCTTTGAGTCTCATGTTGAGTTCCTCACATATTTTGCAGTTGTTTCTTGTGATCTCTCCTCCTTCCTTCCTCAGCCTGATTATCTGGTCCTGAGGTGGCTGTACAGCAGCTTCGTGTCAGATTTGGCTTTTGCTGCTATGTCATTTTCATATTGCAGTTGGGCCTCCCTTCTTACCTGTACATATTCATTTCTGGCTCTATGACTTCTCTCCTTATTCTCCTGGGTCCTTTGCCTTCTATACTTGTTCCATTCTCTAGCACACTTGGCTTAGGCCTCTCTGCACCTTTAGGTGAACCAAGGGCTCATCCTGGCTTTTTCATTATTCCTGTTACCCTTGAGTACAAACCTCTCCTCAGCTTCCTTGCATATTGCTGTCACATATCCCATCGTTTACTGACTTCCCTGCCAGTTCTCTGTCCCACTGAACCATGTGTAGGAAATTCTTCATGCGTGTGTAGTCCCCTCTCTTGTAGTTTGGCTTCATTCATCCTGCCCTTCTTGCTTCCCTCTCCACCTGTAACTCTACTATGTATTCGAAGCTCAGAACCACATGATCACTGGCCCCGAGGGGTCTCTCATATGTGATGTCCTCAATGTCTGCACTACTCAAGGTGAATACTAGGTCCAGTCTTGCTGGCTCATCCTCTCCTCTCTCTCTCTGGTAGTGTCCTTTACATGTTGGTATATAAGGTTTTCCAGTACCACCTCCATCATCTTAGCCCTCCACGTTTCAGGGCCGCCATGTGGCTCCAGGTTCTCCCAGGCGATTTCTTTGTGGTTAAAGTCGCCCATAATCAGCAGCTTTGCCCTGCTTGCGTGAGCCCTTCTGGCCACCTCAGCTAGTGTGTCAACGATCGCTCTATTACTCTCATCATACTCTTGCCTTGGCCTCCTACTGTTCTGTGGTGGGTTATACATCACTGCAATTACCACAATGGGCCCTCCAGACTGAAGTGTTCCTAATATGTAGTCTCTTCTCTGTCTCCTCTCTCCAGCTCATCAAAATCCCATTGGTTTTTGATGAGCAGTGCCACTCCTCCACCTCCTCTGTTCCATCATTCCTCAGGATCTGATTCCCTGCTGGAAAGATAGCATCTGTTATCATTCCTGTGAGTGTTTCTGTGAGGGCTACGATGTCTGGTGATGCCTGACTCTTTCATGCCACTCCTCCCACTTATTCACTATTCTCACAGCATTGGTGTACCATACCTTCAGTTTCCTCTCCAACATTGTGTTCTGGTGGGTCTGTGAGGGTGGGGGACCTGGTGGTGTGCTGTGGGATTCTACAGCATAGTGTTGGGTGGGGGGTTGTAAGTGTTGGTTTGTGTTGGGATAGCATGTTTGGTTGTGGGATTCTAGGGGTGGTTCTGTGTGAGTTTGCACTTGTTGCTCTGCCCTGCTCTGGTTGTCCTTTGCTGATTCTGTCCTTGTCTCCCTTCCTAGCCCCTTTCGTTTCTGTGTCCTCTCCTTCAGCTGCTGTCATTCTGTTTTTGCTCTGTCTTGATCTAGGAACACCCTCTTGTATGTTGATGATTCCTTCAGCTGTGGT
The DNA here is from genome assembly GCF_038502225.1 of Cherax quadricarinatus. NCBI lineage: Eukaryota > Metazoa > Arthropoda > Malacostraca > Decapoda > Parastacidae > Cherax > Cherax quadricarinatus. The sequence continues at coordinate 14,614,675 of NC_091377.1, read as the reverse complement.
TTCTCTTGCAGAATCCTGTTTCACACCGTTTCTGTCTTGAAAATCAGCCTGACCAGACGATTTCTCCCCTTCAAGTACCCCACTATTCTCTGAAAATTTACTATCTCAGTCATGTCCTCCTTGCCTATTTCTTTGATGATGTTTTCAATCTTCTGTTTTTCTTTCTGCCATCTTTCATTGTGCGTCCTCCCCTCACTCTCCTGAAACCCATGAATAAACACTGACCTCTCCCTCTCCTCCTGCAATTGCCTTTCCCTCTGTATCTCTCGGTCTCGTTTGTACATGGCCACTGTTTCCCTTATTTTTTTCCTGTAGCTCTTGGTGGCATGGTCGCGCCTCTGCATGGGACCATGTGTGTGTGTGTGTGTGTGTGTGTGTGTGTGTGTGTGTGTGTGTGTGTGTGTGTGTGTGTGTGTGTGTGTGTGTGTGTGTGTGTGTAGATGTCCAAGAAAGGCAATTTGTTATTCACCTGTTTATCAAGAGTGACTTAAGTTTATTTTGGTACAGCTACACATAAGTACAATTGTCATGCATAGGACCACAATGGAAATAAGTCAAAGTGACTTATTTCCATTGTGGTTCTTGTATGTGGTGCGCCAGTTGGGTGAGTTTGGCTCCCAGGAACAACTCAACTACTGAAACTACTGTAATAACAATACATACACGTTCATTATACTACGTAACATATACAAGAAAGGGATGCCTTGAGTTGGCGTCATAGTGTTGGCTCGTGGAGTGAACCAAGAGGGAGGTGAGGCAGGGAGGGAGGGTGGGAAGGAAGGGAGATATGGGGGGGAGGGAGGGAAGGCAGGTAGGGAGGGAGGGAGGGAGGGAGGGAGGGAAGGAAGAGAGGGGTGAGTATCATCGTAAACCCACAACAATACCCTGCACATTACGCCTTACACGGAGGTCAATACTTGCGTCCAGGTGCTGTCCTGACCCCTCTATACGCCCTCTGACCCCACCACCGCCACAACCACCACCTTCCCCCACACACCCACAAGAGTGTGTGGGGGAAGGTGGGTAGCTGGGCATGAGGGTGGGTGGGTACGGGTGCGGGGCACGGTCGTGTACAGACCCTCCACTACCACTGCTATATAAGGTAACATCTTTGATTCAGGCCAGACGTGTACCCTCCTAGCACGGGGTATGTGCTGCCCAGGGTATGTGTACCCTCACCTGCATCTCACATCCTTCCCTGCCCTCAATACCCTCACCCAGTGCCCTCAAGCACCAAATACCCACCAAAACAATCACAATGCCTCCCAGAGAATGCCCACCGCCACGACACATGTTCATAGCGGCCAGATAAATGCCTCGCTGTTAACCTTTGCTGGGTATGAGATGCAGTCAGGTATTTATGCCTTTAATGGGCATGTCTCACAAGGCAAACTCTACCCAGGCCCCCACCACCCTTTCAACGTGCCCTAAGGCACCCACCACCCCCCTGCCTCATAGTCCACCATTCCATTGCTCTCAACTTGTTCAACACCTCGACCCTCCTGTCTTACACTCATGATGCCCACACTACACTCACAACATTGTTCACTCACAACAGTGTTCACTCACAACAGTGTTCACTCACAACACTGTTCACTCACAGCATTGTTCACCCACAACACTGTTCACTCACAGCACTGTTCACTCACAACACTGCTCACTCACACTGTTCACTCACAACATTGGTCACTCACAACACTGCTCACTCACAACATTGTTCACTCAACACTGTTCGCTCACAACATTGTTTACTCACAACATTGTTCACTCAACACTGTTCACTCACAACACTGTTCACTCACAACACTGTTCACTCACAACATTAACTCACTGTTCAATCCACACTGTTCACTCAACAGTGTTCACTCCACATTGCTCATTCACATTAGTGTTCACTCACAACACTGCTCACTCACAACACTGTTCATTCACAACACTGTTCACTCAACATTGTTCACTCACAACACTGCTCACTCACACTGTTCATTCACACTGTTCACTCTCACTGTTCGCTCGTATTGCAGTTGAATGTTACTGCGAGTGGTAGACAACTCACTGACCACTGGCCGCTCACTGGCCACTCACCACTCACTGACCACTACCACTCACACACCATTCACTCTTCACTCACTGACCACTCACCACTCACACACCATTCACTCATCACTCACTGACCACTCACCACTCACACATCATTCATCACTCACTAACCACTCACCACTCACTGACCACTCACACACCATTCACTCACCACTCACTGACCACTCACCACTCACACACCATTCACTCACCACTCACTGACCACTCACACACCATTCACTCACCACTCACTGACCACTCACACACCACTCATTGACCACTCACACACCATTCACTCACCAATCACTGACCATTCACACACCATTCACTCACCACTCACTGACCACTCACACACCATTCACTCACCACTCACTGACCATTCGCACACCATTCACTCACCACTCACTGACCATTCGCACACCATTCACTCACCACTCACTGACCACTCACACACCATTCACTCACCGACCACTCACACACCATTCACTCACCACTCACTGACCACTCACACACCATTCACTCATCACTCACTGACCACTCACACACCATTCACTCACCACTCACTGACCACTCACACACCATTCACTCACCATTCACTCATCACTCACACACCATTCACTCACCACTCACTGACCACTCACACACCACTCACTCATCACTCACTGACCACTCACACACCATTCACTCATCACTCACTGACCACTCACACACCACTCACTGACCACTCACACACCATTCACTCACCACTCACTGACCACTCACACACCATTCACTCACCATTCACTGACCACTCACACACCATTCACTCATCACTCACTGACCACTCACAGACCACTCACTGACCACTCACACACCATTCACTCACCACTCACTGACCACTCACACACCATTCACTCATCACTCACTGACCACTCACACACCATTCACTCATCACTCACTGACCACTCACAGACCACTCACTGACCACTCACACACCATTCACTCACCACTCACTGACCACTCACACACCATTCACTCATCACTCACTGACCACTCACACACCATTCACTCATCACTCGCTGACCACTCACACACCATTCACTCACAACTCACTGACCACTCACCACTCACTGACCACTCACCACTCACTGACCACTCGCACACCATTCACTTACCACTCACTGACCACTCACACACCATTCACTCATCACTCACTGACCACTCACACACCATTCACTCATCACTCACTGACCACTGAAACGCCATTCACTCATCACTCACTGACCACTCACATACCATTCACTCATCACTCACTGACCACTCACACCATTCACTCATCACTCACTGACCACTCACACACCATTCACTGACCACTCACACACCATTCACTCATCACTCACTGACCACTCACACACCATTCACTCATCACTCACTGACCACTCACACACCATTCACTCATCACTCACTGACCACTCACACATCATTCACTCATCACTCACTGACCACTCACACACCATTCACTCACCACTCACTGACCACTCACACACCATTCACTCACCATTCACTCACCACTCACACACCATTCACTCACCACTCACTGACCACTCACACACCATTCACTCATCACTCACTGACCACTCACACACCATTCACTCATCACTCACTGACCACTCACACACCATTCACTCATCACTCACTGACCACTCACACACCATTCACTCATCACTCACTAACCACTCACACACCACTCACTGACCACTCACACACCATTCACTCACCACTCACTGACCACTCACACACCATTCACTCACCACTCACTGACCAGTCACACACCATTCACTCATCACTCGCTGACCACTCACACACCATTCACTCACAACTCACTGACCACTCACCACTCACTGACCACTCACTGACCACTCACACACCATTCACTTACCACTCACTGACCACTCACACACCATTCACTCATCACTCACTGACCACTCACACACCATTCACTCATCACTCACTGACCACTGACACGCCATTCATTCATCACTCACTGACCACTCACATACCATTCACTCATCACTCACTGACCACTCACACCATTCACTCATCACTCACTGACCACTCACACACCATTCACTGACCACTCACACACCATTCACTCATCACTCACTGACCACTCACACACCATTCACTCATCACTCACTGACCACTCACACACCATTCACTCACTGACCACTCACACACCATTCACTCACCACTCACACACCATTCACTCATCACTCACTGACCACTCACACACCATTCACTCATCACTCACTGACCACTCACACACCATTCACTCATCACTCACTGACCACTCACACACCATTCACTCATCACTCACTAACCACTCACACACCACTCACTGACCACTCACACACCATTCACTCACCACTCACTGACCACTCACACACCATTCACTCACCACTCACTGACCAGTCACACACCATTCACTCATCACTCGCTGACCACTCACACACCATTCACTCACAACTCACTGACCACTCACCACTCACTGACCACTCACTGACCACTCACACACCATTCACTTACCACTCACTGACCACTCACACACCATTCACTCATCACTCACTGACCACTCACACACCATTCACTCATCACTCACTGACCACTGACACGCCATTCACTCATCACTCACTGACCACTCACATACCATTCACTCATCACTCACTGACCACTCACACCATTCACTCATCACTCACTGACCACTCACACACCATTCATTGACCACTCACACACCATTCACTCATCACTCACTGACCACTCACACACCATTCACTCATCACTCACTGACCACTCACACACCATTCACTCACTGACCACTCACACACCATTCACTCACCACTCACACACCATTCACTCATCACTCACTGACCACTCACACACCATTCACTCATCACTCACTGACCACTCACACACCATTCACTCATCACTCACTCACCACTCACACACCATTCACTCCTCTCACTCATCACTCACACACCATTCACTCATCACTCACTGACCACTCACACACCATTCACTCACCACTCACTGACCACTCACACACCATTCACTCATCACTCACTGACCACTCACACACCATTCACTCATCACTCACTGACCACTGACACGCCATTCACTCATCACTCCCTGACCACTCACATACCATTCACTCATCACTCACTGACCACTCACACCATTCACTCACCACTCACACACCATTCACTGACCACTCACACACCATTCACTCATCACTCACTGACCACTCACACACCATTCACTTATCACTCACTGACCACTCACACACCATTCACTCATCACTCACTGACCACTCACACACCATTCACTCATCACTCACTGACCACTCACACACCATTCACTCATCACTCACTGACCACTCACACACCATTCACTCATCACTCACTGACCACTCACACACCATTCACTCACTGACCACTCACACACCATTCACTCACCACTCACACACCATTCACTGATCACTCACTGACCACTCACACACCATTCACTCATCACTCACTGACCACTCACACACCATTCACTCATCACTCACTGACCACTCACACACCATTCACTCATCACTCGCTGACCACTCACACACCATTCACTCCTCTCACTCACCACTCACACACCATTCACTCATCACTCACTGACCATTCACTCACCACTCACACACCATTCACTCATCACTCACTCACACACCATTCACTCATCACACACCATTCACTCATCACTCACCACTCACACACCATTCACTCATCACTAACCACTCACACAACATTCACTCATCACTCACTCACCACTCACTCACCACTCACACACCATTCACTCATCACTCACTAACCACTCACACACCACTCACTGACCACTCACACACAATTCACTCATCACTCACTCACAACTCACTCACCATATCGTAGGGGTTCTTAAATGGAGATATCGAGGGTTGAAGGTAGACACACTTGTTGGATGGTAACGATATATTGTCAGACTGTGATGATGGGAGATGGAGCCCAGCCTCAGCCTGTCCTAGCCTATGTCTAACGCCGACTGAGAGCGAGGTAGCTAGCTTCACACTCAAGCTGCATCCCGTGACGTCATACAGTCACAGGCCTAAGGATCTCCTATCTAAAGCACATGGATGATACTGATATGCTATACAACACAGGGATCAGCAACTATGCTGACAACCACTCACCACTCACACAACATTCACTCACACACAATTCACTCATCACTCACTCACAACTCACTCACCACTCACACAACATTCACTCACAATTCACTCATCACTCACTCACAACTCACCACTCACACAACATTCACTCACACCATTCACTCACCACTCACACATTCACTCACACACCATTCACTCATCACTCACAACTCACACACCACTCACTCACCACTCACACATAAAGGTAAGATACCTGACAGTTTGACTTCCACAGTTATGGTATTGTTCCTTGTGATGCTTCAAGGTTCTCCATGAAGACTTACAACATCTTGGTACCTTTATTTGGAGACGTTTTACCATCCAGTGAATTTATCAGTACAAGACATAATGTGAAGACTGTACAACTATGTAGAAAACATGAGGTAATCAGTCCTTACGGTGACGATCACCGTAGTCTTCAAGACACCGTAGTCTTCAAGACACCGTAGTCTTCAAGACACCGTAGTCTTCAAGACACCGTAGTCTTCAAGACACCATAGTCTTCAAGACACCGTAGTCTTCAAGACACCATAGTCTTCAAGACACCATAGTCTTCAAGACACCGTAGTCTTCAAGACACCGTAGTCTTCAAGACACCGTAGTCTTCAAGACACCGTAGTCTTCAAGACACCATAGTCTTCAAGACACCGTAGTCTTCAAGACACCGTAGTCTTCAAAACATCGTAGTCTTCAAGACACCGTAGTCTTCAAGACATCGTAGTCTTCAAGACACCGTAGTCTTCAAGACACCATAGTCTTAAAGACACCGTAGTCTTCAAGACACCGTAGTATTCAAGACATCGTAGTCTTCAAGACACCGTAGTCTTCAAGACACCGTAGTCTTCAAGACACCATAGTCTTCAAGACACCGTAGTCTTCAAGACACCGTAGTCTTCAAGACACCATAGTCTTCAAGACACCGTAGTCTTCAAGACACCATAGTCTTCAAGACACCGTAGTCTTCACCAACTCCATGATTGAGGGACTGATCACCCCATATTTTGTATATAGTTCTACAGTCTTCACATTATGTCCTTGTACTGATAAAGTCACTGGATGGCGAAAGGTCTACAAATAAAGGTACCCAGATGTTGCATATGTGTCTAATTCTTCATCTTGTCTGTGTTGTAGACCATTCATGTATAAAGTTACTTATATGTTCATCTTTGATCTACATGGACAAGACATATCAACAACCTTCAACCACACATGAAGGGGATTACCAATAGACACATTACTGTCTTCACTAGACAATTTGGTAAGTTTCTCAAGTCTGTTCCTGATCAGCTGGGCTGTGTTGAATATATTAGAATACGTTAGACCAGCAGTAACAAGCTTCTTGAGCAAATCTTGATGCACCAGGACGGGTTTGGGAGCGGGCCGCGGGGGCCCTCAATGAGAGTAAGCACATTCCATGCTCTGGGTAACTGCTAACCTGTTTTAGAGCCCCAGATTCTGTATTGAAATTACGGAGGTGTACACTGCAGGTATAATAAATACCTGCATTACAGAACCTTTATCATAATGAGTGAATCTGAGATGAACTTTGACCTGAAGTGGTTTAACCTGAGAAATTAGGTTAGGTAAGACTCGTCAGGAAACGGTTCAAGTGTTTGCTGACGCAGGTCTTAATCAAATAATGACCCACCGTTGGAGCTTATGCTCATCTGACCGAGGCCTTCCGATGGCTTACCGGTCTACCCCTTTAAAAACTATGGTCAGTTATAACCATCTGGTATCACCTGAGAAGTGTTGGGTTAATGGACACACTTGGAATTATTATAACATTTTATTGTGGCAACGTTTCGCTCTTCACGAACTCTGTCACGCCGTTACAAACAATTCAAGGACACAGAGTGAATAACTAGGCACAATACCGTGACTGGAACAATACACAAATAACCCACACATAGGAGAAAGGAGCTTATGACGACGTTTCGTTCTGACTTGGACCATTTACAAAGTGAATATAAAATGGTATAAAATACCGACAGATTGTTAGGTAAGACACATATGCAACAGTTAGGTATCTTTATTTCGAAACGTTTCGCCTACACAGTAGGCTTCTTCAGTCGAGTACAGAAAAGTTGATAGAAGAGACGTAAAAACGATGTAATCAGTCCATCACCCTTGAAGTTTTGAGGTGGTCAGTCCCTCAGTCTGGAGAAGAGTTGCTCCAGACTGAGGGACTGACCACCTCAAAACTGCAAGGATGATGGACTGATTACATCGTTTTTACGTCTCTTCTATCAACTTTTCTGTACTCGACTGAAGAAGCCTACTGTGTAGGCGAAACGTTTCGAAATAAAGATACCTAACTGTTGCATATGTGTCTTACCTAACATTTACAAAGTCACATTGTATTGTGTACTGAACACAGAGGGTAAATATAGGTACCACGCAGGTTTATGGGTCCATGTAGTAGGTACGTAGTAGTAATAGTAATTACAGTAGTAGCTACAGTAGTAGTAATAGTAGTTTCAGTAGTAGCTACAGTAGTAGTAATAGTAGTTACAGTAGTAGTAATTGTTACAGTAGTACATACAATAGTCAAGTTGCTAGGTGATGGCTGGGTTTATTGTTTTGAGTAGAATTCTGGCTAATACCTCTTGAAACAATGAAGATTTCTTTTATTTAATGGTGTCTGAAATGGCTACTAAAGATGACTCAAGGCAGTTATGCCTGTGGAAGTTTGCTTCTTTGATCACTAGGCGGCGTCACTGAGTCTTATGAGATGGTTAGAGGAGTTTCTGTGTTGTACACATTCGTTGTTCAAGTTGTCATTTCTGTATGCATCGATATGTTCATTGAGACGTGTTTGAAGGGTACGTGCTGTTTCGCCGGCGTGTATCTTGTTACAGCCTCCACAAGGGACTGTGTAAACACCTGCATTGACTGGTTCAAGGTCTTTCGCTTTGGTCTGGGTCAAGTCTTTGATGGATGTACTGGTTGTGATGGCGACTCTAGTGTTGGTTTGGGCAAGTACTGTGAAACGTTCAAGGTCACTTGGCTGTTGGGAAGAATTATGACTTTGAAGTGGTGTTAGTGCGTGGTGAACTGATGATTTGGGGGACTCTTCTCTTAAAGTTCTTGATGAAAAGGGAAGGAAATTACAGTTCAGTGAAGGTTTGGTGTATGTACACTCCTCGTCCAGAAACTCTGGGCTACACATTCAGTATTATGCTACTAAGAAAAATCTAATAAGATGTCTCGTTTGGTCTTAGTATCTTGGCTAAAGTGTGAGATTGTTTTTGTGTATATGTTTTCTGTAAACTTACCTTTGATATACCTTTGTAGAGTTTCGAGAGTTTCACTACTCTTGGAGCCCAGCCAAGGGGCCAGGCTCGTCTGGTGCTTGCTTGGTCAACTAGGCTGTTGCTGCTGGAGGCCCACTGACCCACACATCTATCACAGCCTGGTTGATCTGGCACTTGGTCCAGTTTCCTCTTGAAGGCTTCTACACTTGTTCCAGCAGTGTTTCTGGTATCTTCTGGTAAGTTGTTGAATAGTCTGGGACCCCGGATGTTGATACAGTGTTCCCTTATTGTCCCCACCGCACCCCTGCTCCTCACTGGGTTTATTTTACACTTCCTCCCATATCTCTCACTCCAGTATGTTGTTATGGCAGTGTGCAGATTTGGGACCAAGCCCTCGAGTACCTTCCAGGTATATATTATTAATGCATCTTTCTCTCTTCCGCTCCACTGAGTACATGTTGAAGACTTGAAGGTGTTCCCAGCAATTTAGGTGCTTTACTGGCTCAGTGTGAGCCGTAAACGATCTCTGTATTTGTTCCAGCTCTGATATTTCTCCTGCTTTGAACGGGGCCGTCAGTACTGAGCAATATTCTAAATGTGGGAGCACTAGTGATATGAAGTGTCACCATCGGCATTATTTCCCTTGTTTTGAAAGTTCTCAATACCCACCCAGTCATCTTCCTAGCTGTCGTGATCTTTGTCTTGTTATGGTCTTTAAAAGAAAGGTCAGCTGACATAATTATTCCCAGGTCTTTTACGTGTTCTTTTCGCTCTATTTGGTGACCCTCTTGAGTTTTGTATATAGTGTTCCTTTTGAGTTCTTCATTCTTTCCATACCTAAGCAGCTGGAACTTATCACCACTGAACATCATGTTCTTTTCCACTGTCCACTGGAAAACCCTGTTTATGTCTTCCTGTGAATTTTCAGTGTCCTCTACCATAGTGACTTTCATGCTTATTTTAGTGTCATCTGCAAATAATGATAAAAAGTGTGACGGATGTTTTTATTTATGTCTGCTATGAGGATGATAAACAGCAGAGGTGCCAGGACAGTGCCTTGGGGCACTGAGTTTTTTACCTCGTTGATGCTGGATCTTGCTCTGTTCACTACTATTTTTTGTGTTGTGTGTGTTAGAAACCCGAAAATCCATCTGCCTATCTTCCCCGTAATACCCATGGCTTTCATTTTGTGCGCTGTCACTCCATGATCGCATTTGTCAAACGCCTTTGTAAAATCTGTGTAAATCACATCTGCGTTTGGTGGTCTTCCAGCGCCTCCGTAATTCTGTCATAATGGTTCAGCAGCTGTGACAGACATGATCGTCCTGCTCTAAAACCATGCTGGTTCAGGTTATGTTGGTTGTGCTGCTCCATGAAATTTGTAATCTGCCGTCTCATCACTTGAAATTTAAAGTTATCTACTTTATGAATAAGCACCATGAGAAATGGTAACCTATTAATGGACTTTTCAAGTGTGAATTGGATGACTGGTTCAACTGTGTTGTGAGTCGTCTCTGTAGGTCTTGTACATTGCATACATTGTAACATTTGAGAGGTATTATGAAGATGTAGTCCACGTTATGTAATCTTGTGATGTTGGTGGGTATGATGTAGGCGAAGCGTTCAGCTTCTGGGTGTTCCATGTACAAGTTGGCTAAGATGACGCTCATAGGAGAGCCCATTCCCATAGCATATATTTGTTTGTGGAGCCTGTTGTTGAAGGAGAAATACTTAATGTAGAGTCCAGTAACAGCAACAAAATCTCTGGGAGGAAGTAGAAGATTTAGATCCTGATTGACTTTAGGTGGGTACCTTAGTGAAGAGGAAAGTGACGCTCACACAGCTTAGTTTCTTGTGCCAGACAGAGATGTCTTTCTTGTCTCGCTCAACACTGTTGTTAATGAAGAACTCGTAAAAATATCGACCTGGATGACTGCTAATAAACTCACACCTAATACTGACAAAACTTTCTATATTATGCTTGGAAGTAGAGCAAGTGAGGTCCAACCTAACATTATGCTGAACAATACCCTTATTGCTGGGTCTTCACCTTGACAGCAACTGGAAATTCAACACCCATATCCAACACAACAGAAAAAAAAATATCCAAAACAGTTGGTATCCTCTCTAAGATACGTTATTTTGTACCACAAACAGCACTACTTACACCATATTATTCATTGATCTACCTCTACCTCACCTACGCTATTTTTGCCTGGGGATCCATAACACCAACCCACCAAAAGCCAATAATAACCCAACAAAATGCTACAATACGAATGATCACACAGTCCACTGCTAGACAACCCCTTTCCCCCCCAACTCTTCAAAAACCTGAACATACTCACTATACAAAACATTCACTCTTACTACTGTGCATCCTAGATTTACAGAACAATAAAATCTGATATAAATCCCAAACTAAAGCACTTTCTTGACAGTTGCAACAGGACTCATAGACATAATACTTGGCACAAAAATCGCTATGACATTCCCCCGTGTCTGGTTAAATCTCTTCAAAAATTCAATGTACATAAAAGGGCCCAAAATCTGGTACTCTGTCAGAAATCTCCAGAACCACTAACTCAGCCAGCATCTTCAAAACTACCATTAAAAAACAACTTACCTCCCTAACACATACTGGCATCAACTAAACATGTAAAAACTATAAGTGGATATTCTCAATGTCATGAACATATAAGAACATAAAAACGAAGAAACATTGCAGCAGGCCTACTGGCCCATGTTAGGCAGGTCCAAGTTGCCTACCGGCTGATGCCACTGACCCAACCTAGTCAGGTCCAGGTCACGTCCACTTTGTGGAGAAAATTTTCCAATAAAGGAGGTATCTCTCAGCCCCTCCCCCTTCAGCCCTCTGAGGGACTTAGCCCTCCTGGAAGGGGCTAGTGGACTCTTCCTTCCTCGCAAACAGCTTTATTAAACCCACACGTATGTGCCATAGCATCACGAGGCACACTTTCCTCTCCTTGCTAGAGTTCTGATCAACTACTATGAGGTTAAACAAGAGTAATTACTCTTTTCTCCATAGCAAGAAAATTAAGAGAAAACCTATGCCCCACTATACCTACAAGTTGAGACTATTATGAATTCTAGTCTATAGCTAAATAACAAGAAACCTACCCTTTTGTATTGAATACTGTTGTAATGTGTAGCAAGGAAGAGATTTAAAGCTGAGTTCAGCTTCCTTTGTGGAGACGATGAGCAGGAGGGCGACAAGGGTGGCGGGCCTCAGATTGCTTCAAGGAATGGACGAGAGACATGCGTGTCATGAGGGAATTGCCTATCATTAAAAGACAAAGGGACAGTAGTGACCAGTGCATTCTTGACTCTTGTTCATTCTGACAATCCCAGGAAACTAGAAAAGTTAGACTAGTTCCCTTATACGAGTCAGGAAATTCATGGTAGAATTAATCACATAGTGTTTGAGTTTCCCTGTTCTCCCTGCTGTGGATAATACCACAAAACTATGAACAAATGATGGTACTGAATGAAGTATAACCAGTATTGTGAGTGATTGCCATGAACATTCCCGAAGTAGTAGCGAACATTAGTGCAACATTCCCCGAGACACTCAAGACTTCATTCAAGTCACTAATGTTGGCCTAAATGGCGCTGTCAATGCCATAAGCTCACATTACATGAGCAAGGTAAGGCTTAATCTCAATTATATCGCCATAAAGAACTGCAGTCGTTGGGCAAACACGAGGTGATTAGGGTTGTCCTATTCAAGGACGTAATTAGAGGGCTTTACTCCCAAACCAAGTGAGTACCATTATGCATTTCAGACAGTGAAATGCTGGATATATGCTTCTTTGGGGAAAATTGGTTTCTAACCCACTTGTTAATCCACAGCTACAGTGGGATCTGGAACGGCACCCTGAAGGGATGGCTAGGAAGAGGCTGCTGGACATCATGCTGTTAACAGACGAGTACCGATTATTATTTGTTGTTTCATGCAGGAGAGTGCACTTATCTAACCAATTCTCCACAAAATTTGGTCCTTCGAACTGGATAGTGGCCACAGAGTGGTCCAAGAACTTGTAAGTTTACAATAAAGAACTTATGGTCCTTCGAAAAACCGTTAAAGACTAGAGTCCTTACAAAATATTTGAGTTGCTGCAAGTACTCAAAGAAAATGGTGAGTTAGGGCCAGCTGCCTCTCAACAGAAAACAGGAGTCAGTGCACTGCCTCTCAAGCCACTATCTGCACATAGAAAACGTGGCACCCACCCACACCCGCTGCTCACCTAGCGTTTCACGGAGGCACCCAGCCCCCGGGTCACCCACGACACCCAAACGCGCACACCCACAGTGCACCAACAGACAAAAATTGTGGTCTAAGACCAGTTTGAATGTGTATATTCTCTACACAGTGTTTATAGACACAAATTAAGTGACGAGACTGTCTCATAATTGTCTCTTATAATTTTAAAGGTCGTTTTATATCAAGTTTAAACTTTCATATCAATATGTATGTATGATAAATATACATGTGTGATGTGTATAGTGTCTTACAAAAGGGCAACTCAGTAGTATTCCAAGCTGAGACAGCATCACCAGCCCAGGCTATCAAAAACCTGGATCAAGGTCCAGCAAGATGCACCCTTCAAGGTCACTGACCTTGCTGTCCTGCGATCACTGGGTCAGTGAGACGCTGACAAGTCATAACAAACACACTGGCAGCTGTTCACTGCGGTGAAGTATTTAAACCCAAGTAGTGTATTCTGTTAGGGATTTATTTCAGTATTTCTCGAGTTGTACAAGATGGCCTCTTTGCAAACTCAACTCCTATCTTTGAAAATGAAAATTATGCAGATAGAAAATTTGGTTACTGTGAATGGCTGATTCAAAATGCAAACATTGATTTTGACGTTTTAAAAGCAAAACTGGATCTGCTTACTAAGCGTCTGGAGATAATTCATTTATCTCTGTCTCAGGTAAATGACATGAATTTGGGATTTGGCTTTCTTGAGTGAAGTAACAGGATATTGGAACTGTTTCTAAGGTTGCATCAATTGTAGCACTGTAACACTCTCCCTTGATGACATCTCTATGAGAGTGTCGCCCATCGAAAAGAGTGAATTTCCAAACGGATATAAATCAAGTCTTCTAGCGGGTGTCGTGTCGTGTCACGTTGCGTGTCGTGTCACGTTGTGTGTCGTGGATGTCGTGACGTCTACGTTGAGGTGAAGCACTCTGAGGGAAAGATAAATAGTCTTCTGAAACACTTTCATGAAGGTAATTTTTCACCATCATCCTACAAGGAGAGGAATTCACTCATCCAGTGGTAAGATCGTGCAGGGTGACTACGAGACAAGAATAGATTATATCACCTCCTTCAACTCCTCTTCACAAGAATATAAAACACTCGTAATCAGCAACTACAGATCAACGTCAATCCTCTCAACCACTGGAGAGAAATTCATCATCTATTCTCTAGGCAAATAACAGTATTTTTTCCCCTGGGAAGGTGATAAGAATGTTTACAGAAGCTTGGACAGGTGATAATGTTTACAGAAGCTTGGACAGGTGATAATGTTTACAGAAGCTTGGACAGGTGATAATGTTTACAGAAGCTTGGACAGGTGATAATGTTCACAGAAGCTTAAACAGGTGATAATGTTCACAGAAGCTTAAACAGGTGATAATGTTCACAGAAGCTTGGACAGGTGATAATGTTTACAGAAGCTTGGACAGGTGATAATGTTTACAGAAGCTTGGACAGGTGATAATGTTCACAGAAGCTTAAACAGGTGATAATGTTCACAGAAGCTTAAACAGGTGATAATGTTCACAGAAGCTTGGACAGGTGATAATGTTCACAGAAGCTTGGACAGGTGATAATGTTCACAGAAGCTTGGACAGGTGATAATGTTCACAGAAGCTTGGACAGGTGATAATGTTCACAGAAGCTTGGACAGGTGATAATGTTCACAGAAGCTTGGACAGCTGATAATGTTTACAGAAGCTTGGACAGCTGATAATGTTTACAGAAGCTTGGACAGGTGATAATGTTCACAGAAGCTTGGACAGGTGATAATGTTCACAGAAGCTTGGACAGCTGATAATGTTTACAGAAGCTTGGACAGGTGATAATGTTCACAGAAGCTTGGACAGGTGATAATGTTCACAGAAGCTTGGACAGCTGATAATGTTCACAGAAGCTTGGACAGCTGATAATGTTCACAGAAGCTTGGACAGCTGATAATGTTCACAGAAGCTTGGACAGGTGATAATGTTTACAGAAGCTTGGACAGGTGATAATGTTCACAGAAGCTTGGAGAGGTGATAATGTTCACAGAAGCTTGGACAGCTGATAATGTTCACAGAAGCTTGGACAGCTGATAATGTTCACAGAAGCTTGGACAGCTGATAATGTTCACAGAAGCTTGGACAGCTGATAATGTTTACAGAAGCTTGGACAGGTGATAATGTTCACAGAAGCTTGGACAGGTGATAATGTTCACAGAAGCTTGGACAGCTGATAATGTTTACAGAAGCTTGGACAGGCGATAATGTTCACAGAAGCTTGGACAGCTGATAATGTTCACAGAAGCTTGGACAGCTGATAATGTTCACAGAAGCTTGGACAGCTGATAATGTTTACAGAAGCTTGGACAGCTGATAATGTTCACAGAAGCTTGGACAGCTGATAATGTTTACAGAAGCTTGGACAGCTGATAATGTTTACAGAAGCTTGGACAGGTGATAATGTTTACAGAAGCTTGGACAGGTGATAATGTTTACAGAAGCTTGGACAGGTGATAATGTTTACAGAAGCTTGGACAGCTGATAATGTTTACAGAAGCTTGGACAGGTGATAATGTTTACAGAAGCTTGGACAGGTGATAATGTTTACAGAAGCTTGGACAGGTGATAATGTTTACAGAAGCTTGGACAGGTGATAATGTTTACAGAAGCTTGGACAGGTGATAATGTTTACAGAAGCTTGGACAGCTGATAATGTTCACAGAAGCTTGGACAGCTGATAATGTTTACAGAAGCTTGGACAGCTGATAATGTTCACAGAAGCTTGGACAGCTGATAATGTTCACAGAAGCTTGGACAGCTGATAATGTTTACAGAAGCTTGGACAGGCGATAATGTTCACAGAAGCTTGGACAGGTGATAATGTTCACAGAAGCTTGGACAGCTGATAATGTTTACAGAAGCTTGGACAGCTGATAATGTTCACAGAAGCTTGGACAGCTGATAATGTTTACAGAAGCTTGGACAGCTGATAATGTTTACAGAAGCTTGGACAGGTGATAATGTTTACAGAAGCTTGGACAGGTGATAATGTTTACAGAAGCTTGGACAGGTGATAATGTTTACAGAAGCTTGGACAGCTGATAATGTTTACAGAAGCTTGGACAGGTGATAATGTTTACAGAAGCTTGGACAGCTGATAATGTTTACAGAAGCTTGGACAGGTGATAATGTTCACAGAAGCTTGGACAGGTAAAAATGTTTACAGAAGCTTGGACAGGTGATAATGTTTACAGAAGCTTGGACAGCTGATAATGTTCACAGAAGCTTGGACAGCTGATAATGTTTACAGAAGCTTGGACAGGTGATAATGTTCACAGAAGCTTGGACAGCTGATAATGTTCACAGAAGCTTGGACAGCTGATAATGTTCACAGAAGCTTGGACAGGTGATAATGTTCACAGAAGCTTGGACAGGTGATAATGTTCACAGAAGCTTGGACAGCTGATAATGTTTACAGAAGCTTGGACAGCTGATAATGTTTACAGAAGCTTGGACAGCTGATAATGTTTACAGAAGCTTGGACAGGCGATAAGAATGCTTCATAAACCAGTTGAAGTTTCCAGATGGTTCAAGTGACATATTTCAGATGGAACTTAAAGAGTTTTTAGTCAAAGAGAATAAGCAGCTGATAATTCATGTTATGTTCACAGTCTTGGTGATAGATACCAACGAACTGGTTGTAAAAGATATGTGAACAAACTCTAGGGCATATCTAGGGCATAGCTATTAGAAAACGTTTCGGACATGATCACTTCTAACGTACAGAGGTTAAGATGATAACAGACATGATACACAAGCAAGCAACACACCACCTGAAGAATTAGACACATGTGCAACACCTAGGTATCTTGTAGACGTTTAGCCAACCAGCGGCTTTATCAATACAATGACATAATATACCTTATAATATGGTATATAAATTATATTATTTATATACAACACACCACCAAACAACATAGGAGTCACATGACCTCAATGTCCACCTGACCTCATCTCAAATATGTCATTCTTCATGTCACTGTGTCAATCTCACCTTACTCTTCACCTATATCTACTGTCATTTTAACCTCTGTATGTTAGAAGTGATCAAGGTGCTAGGACCGAAACGTTTTCTAATAAATACGTCCTAGTGTTTGCTTATGTGTATTTTTAACCAGTCTTTGTGAACAAACGTTTCATCAGTGAAACAAGTGTTCATCACTCAAGATTGATGAACATTACCACAAATGTTCATCACTCAAGATTGATGAACATTACCACAAATGTTCATCACTCAAGATTGATGAACATTACCACAAATGTTCATCACTCAACATTGATGAACATTACCACAAATGTTCATCACTCAACATTGATGAACATTACCACAAAATGTTCATCACTCAACATTGATGAACATTACCACAAAATGTTCATCACTCAACATTGATGAACATTACCACAAAATGTTCATCACTCAACATTGATGAACATTACCACAAAATGTTCATCACTCAACATTGATGAACATTACCACAAAATGTTCATCACTCAACATTGATGAACATTACCACAAAATGTTCATCACTCAACATTGATGAACATTACCACAAAATGTTCATCACTCAACATTGATGAACATTACCACAATATTTGTTATATTTTCTTCCCTAAGCCTCACTTTTAAACACATTAATCTTTGTGTTCTATAGTTATCTTGTCATAACATTAACTCACATATTATAGAACATTATTGAACAATGTTAATCCACTGGACTTTCTAATAGCTGCCAGTGTAACAAACATTACCTCTCAGTCCGCAGCAGGATTCGAACCTGCACACAGTACTTTCTCTATTCAGTGAGACTCCGGTAGAGTGGAGAAGGTAACTATGTACCTTGATACAGTGTGTGTAGGTTCGAATCCCGTTTACGAATTCTTAAGCACTGCCAGTGTAATTATTTCCGTAACATTATTTCCCTTCATTATTCTCTCTACTACACGTCTATGTTAATGTGTTGTTGCAAATTAGGATATTTCTGGTAATGAGTGATTTTGGATTTTGATTCGTTCTATTGAATTTACAATGTCAGTTAATAATAATAATAATAATAATAATAATAATAATAATAATAATAATAATAATAATAATTATAATAATAATAATAATAATAATAATAAAAATAATTAAATAATAATAATAATAATAATCTTTATTTCTATAAGTACATGATGCAACTTATAAAGACCATAGCTGACGTCAATGACACTATACAGAAAGCCCCTGATTACGCAGATCGTTTGCTGCAACTTAGATTTTGTTCCCAGGATGCGACCCACACCCGTGGGCTAACACCCAGGTACCTACTTACTGTTACGCGAACAGGGACAGCAGATGTAAGGTGACTAACACCCAGGTACCTACTTACTGCTACGTGAACAGAGACAACAGGTGTCTAACAAGAAACACGTCCTGTTTCCACCCGTAACGGGAATCGAACCACTGGCCTCAATGTGTGAGTTGAGTGCGCTACCAACCCAGGTACACGTAATTCGCCTTGTTATAAGAGGCCACCCTTGTTACACCTTGAGTTGTGGCCGCCTGTGTAAGACGGAAACCACTGGCCTAAACCCAAGCTCTCTCATCCTCAGTTGCAAGGCACGTGAAGGTTTCTCTTCCAAGGTTTATACTGAACATGAAGGTTTCTAGCAAGGTTTATACGGAACATGAAGGTTTCTAGCAAGGTTTATACTGAACATGAAGGTTTCTAGCAAGGTTTATACGGAACATGAAGGTTTCTAGCAAGGTTTATACGGAACATGAAGGTTTCTAGCAAGGTTTATACGGAACATGAAGGTTTCTAGCAAGGTTTATACGGAACATGAAGGTTTCTAGCAAGGTTTACACGAAACATGAAGGTTTCTAGCAAGGTTTATACGGAACATGAAGGTTTCTAGCAAGGTTTACACGAAACATGAAGGTTTCTAGCAAGGTTTACACGGAACATGAAGGTTTCTAGCAAGGTTTATACGGAACATGAAGGTTTCTAGCAAGCTTTATACGGAACATGAAGGTTTCTAGCAAGGTTTATACGGAACATGAAGGTTTCTAGCAAGGTTTACACGAAACATGAAGGTTTCTAGCAAGGTTTATACGGAACATGAAGGTTTCTAGCAAGGTTTACACGAAACATGAAGGTTTCTAGCAAGGTTTACACGAAACATGAAGGTTTCTAGCAAGGTTTATACGGAACATGAAGGTTTCTAGCAAGGTTTACACGAAACATGAAGGTTTCTAGCAAGGTTTACACGGAACATGAAGGTTTCTAGCAACGAACCATGGTTTTTAGTTAAGTTTACACGGAACACTATAGTTTCTGAACCTGGGTTTTACACGGAACACAGAGGTTTGTCATCCTGGGTGTTTAAACGGAACACTGTAGTTTGTCAACCCGAGTTTAAACGGAACACTGTGTTTGTCAGCCTGGGTTTACATGGAAAACTGTGGTTTGTCAGCCTGGGTTTACATGGAAAACTGTGGTTTGTCAGCCTGGGTTTACATGGAAAACTGTGGTTTGTCAACCTGGGTTTACATGGAAAACTGTGGTTTTCAGCCTGGGTTTACATGGAAAACTGTGGTTTGTCAGCCTGGGTTTACATGGAAAACTGTGGTTTGTCAGCCTGGGTTTACATGGAAAACTGTGGTTTGTCAGCCTGGGTTTACATGGAAAACTGTGGTTTGTCAGCCTGGGTTTACACGGAACACTGTGGTTTGTCAGCCTGGGTTTACACGGAACACTGTGTTTGTCAGCCTGGGTTTACATAGAACACTGTGGTTTGTCAGCCTGGGTTTACATGGAACACTGTGGTTTGTCAGCCTGGGTTTACACGGAACACTGTGTTTGTCAGCCTGGGTTTACATGGAACACTGTGTTTGTCAGCCTGGGTTTACATGGAACACTGTGTTTGTCAGCCTGGGTTTACATGGAACACTGTGGTTTGTCAGCCTGGGTTTACATGGAACACTGTGGTTTGTCAGCCTGGGTTTACATAGAACACTGTGGTCTGTCAGCCTGGGTTTACATGGAACACTGTGGTTTGTCAGCCTGGGTTTACATGGAACACTGTGGTTTGTCAGCCTGGGTTTACATGGAACACTGTGTTTGTCAGCCTGGGTTTACATGGAACACTGTGGTTTGTCAGCCTGGGTTTACATGGAAAACTGTGGTTTGTCAGCCTGGGTTTACATAGAACACTGTGGTTTGTCAGCCTGGGTTTACATGGAACACTGTGGTTTGTCAGCCTGGGTTTACACGGAACACTGTGTTTGTCAGCCTGGGTTTACATGGAACACTGTGTTTGTCAGCCTGGGTTTACATGGAACACTGTGTTTGTCAGCCTGGGTTTACATGGAACACTGTGGTTTGTCAGCCTGGGTTTACATGGAACACTGTGGTTTGTCAGCCTGGGTTTACATAGAACACTGTGGTTTGTCAGCCTGGGTTTACATGGAACACTGTGGTTTGTCAGCCTGGGTTTACATAGAACACTGTGGTTTGTCAGCCTGGGTTTACATGGAACACTGTGGTTTGTCAGCCTGGGTTTACATGGAACACTGTGGTTTGTCAGCCTGGGTTTACATAGAACACTGTGGTTTGTCAGCCTGGGTTTACATGGAACACTGTGGTTTGTCAGCCTGGGTTTACATGGAACACTGTGGTTTGTCAGCCTGGGTTTACATGGAACACTGTGGTTTGTCAGCCTGGGTTTACATGGAACACTGTGGTTTGTCAGCCTGGGTTTACATGGAACACTGTGTTTGTCAGCCTGGGTTTACATGGAACACTGTGATTTGTCAGCCTGGGTTTACATAGAACACTGTGGTTTGTCAGCCTGGGTTTACATGGAACACTGTGGTTTGTCAGCCTGGATTTACATGGAACACTGTGTTTGTCAGCCTGGGTTTACATGGAACTCTGTGATTTGTCAGCCTGGGTTTACATAGAACACTGTGGTTTGTCAGCCTGGGTTTACATGGAACACTGTGGTTTGTCAGCCTGGGTTTACATGGAACACTGTGGTTTGTCAGCCTGGGTTTACATGGAACACTGTGGTTTGTCAGCCTGGGTTTACATAGAACACTGTGTTTGTCAGCCTGGGTTTACATGGAACAGTGTGTTTGTCAGCCTGGGTTTACATGGAACACTGTGGTTTGTCAGCCTGGGTTTACATGGAACACTGTGGATTGTCAGCCTGGGTTTACATGGAACACTGTGGTTTGTCAGCCTGGGTTTACATGGAACATTGTGGTTTGTCAGCCTGGGTTTACATGGAACATTGTGGTTTGTCAGCCTGGGTTTACATGGAACACTGTGGTTTGTCAGCCTGGGTTTACATGAAACACTGTGGTTTGTCAGCCTGGGTTTACATGGAACACTGTGGTTTGTCAGCCTGGTTTCACATGGAACACTGTGTTTGTCAGCCTGGGTTTACATGAAAAACTGTGGTTTGTCAGCCTGGGTTTACATGGAACACTGTGGTTTGTCAGCCTGGGTTTACATGGAACACTGTGGTTTGTCAGCCTGGGTTTACATGGAACACTGTGGTTTGTCAGCCTGGGTTTACACGGAACACTGTGGTTTGTCAGCCTGGGTTTACATGGAACACTGTGGTTTGTCAGCCTGGGTTTACATGGAAAACTGTGGTTTGTCAGCCTGGGTTTACATGGAACACTGTGGTTTGTCATCCTGGGTTTACATGGAACACTGTGTTTGTCAGCCTGGGTTTACATGGAACACTGTGGTTTGTCAGCCTGGGTTTACATGGAACACTGTGTTTGTCAGCCTGGGTTTACATGGAACACTGTGGTTTGTCAGCCTGGGTTTACATGGAACACTGTGTTTGTCAGCCTGGGTTTACATGGAACACTGTGTTTGTCAGCCTGGGTTTACATGGAACACTGTGTTTGTCAGCCTGGGTTTACATGGAACACTGTGGTTTGTCAGCCTGGGTTTACATGGAACACTGTGGTTTGTCAGCCTGGGTTTACATGGAACACTGTGTTTGTCAGCCTGGGTTTACATGGAACACTGTGGTTTGTCAGCCTGGGTTTACATGGAACATTGTGGTTTGTCAGCCTGGGTTTACATGGAACACTGTGGTTTGTCAGCCTGGGTTTACATGAAACACTGTGGTTTGTCAGCCTGGGTTTACATGGAACACTGTGGTTTGTCAGCCTGGGTTTACATGGAACACTGTGTTTGTCAGCCTGGGTTTACATGGAAAACTGTGGTTTGTCAGCCTGGGTTTACATGGAACACTGTGGTTTGTCAGCCTGGGTTTACATGGAACATTGTGGTTTGTCAGCCTGGGTTTACATGGAACACTGTGGTTTGTCAGCCTGGGTTTACATGGAACACTGTGTTTGTCAGCCTGGGTTTACATGGAAAACTGTGGTTTGTCAGCCTGGGTTTACATGGAACACTGTGGTTTGTCAGCCTGGGTTTACATGGAACACTGTGGTTTGTCAGCCTGAGTTTACATCAAACACTGTGGTTTGTCAGCCTGGGTTAACATGGAACACTGTGGTTTGTCAGCCTGGGTTAACATGGAACACTGTGTTTGTCAGCCTGGGTTTACATGGAACACTGTGGTTTGTCAGCCTGGGTTTACATGGAACACTGTGGTTTGTCAGCCTGGGTTTACATGAAACACTGTGGTTTGTCAGCCTGGGTTTACATGGAACACTGTTGGTTTGTCAGCCTGGGTTTACTTGGAACACTGTGGTTTGTCAGCCTGGGTTTACATGGAACACTGTGATTTGTCAGCCTGGGTTTACATGGAACACTGTGGTTTGTCAGCCTGGGTTTACTTGGAACACTGTGGTTTGTCAGCCTGGGTTTACATGGAACACTGTGGTTTGTCAGCCTGGGTTTACATGAATCACTGTGGTTTGTCAGCCTGGGTTTACATGGAACACTGTGGTTTGTCAGCCTGGGTTTACATGGAACACTGTGGTTTGTCAGCCTGGGTTTACATGAAACACTGTGGTTTGTCAGCCTGGGTTTACATGGAACACTGTGGTTTGTCAGCCTGGGTTTACATGGAACACTGTGTTTGTCAGCCTGGGTTTACATGGAAAACTGTGGTTTGTCAGCCTGGGTTTACATGGAACACTGTGGTTTGTCAGCCTGGGTTTACATGGAACACTGTGGTTTGTCAGCCTGGGTTTACATGGAACACTGTGGTTTGTCAGCCTGGGTTTACATGGAACACTGTGTTTGTCAGCCTGGGTTTACATGGAAAACTGTGGTTTGTCAGCCTGGGTTTACATGGAAAACTGTGGTTTGTCAGCCTGGGTTTACATGGAACACTGTGGTTTGTCAGCCTGGGTTTACATGGAACACTGTGGTTTGTCAGCCTGGGTTTACATGGAACACTGTGGTTTGTCAGCCTGGGATAACATGGAACACTGTGGTTTGTCAGCCGGGGTTGACATGGAACACTGTGGTTTGTCAGCCTGGGTTAACATGGAACACTGTGTTTGTCAGCCTGGGTTTACATGGAACACTGTGGTTTGTCAGCCTGGGTTTACATGGAACACTGTGTTTGTCAGCCTGGGTTTACATGGAACACTGTGGTTTGTCAGCCTGGGTTTACATGGAACACTGTGTTTGTCAGCCTGGGTTTACATGGAAAACTGTGGTTTGTCAGCCTGGGTTTACATGGAAAACTGTGGTTTGTCAACCTGGGTTTACATGGAAAACTGTGGTTTTCAGCCTGGGTTTACATGGAAAACTGTGGTTTGTCAGCCTGGGTTTACATGGAAAACTGTGGTTTGTCAGCCTGGGTTTACATGGAAAACTGTGGTTTGTCAGCCTGGGTTTACATGGAAAACTGTGGTTTGTCAGCCTGGGTTTACATGGAAAACTGTGGTTTGTCAACCTGGGTTTACATGGAAAACTGTGGTTTTCAGCCTGGGTTTACATGGAAAACTGTGGTTTGTCAGCCTGGGTTTACATGGAAAACTGTGGTTTGTCAGCCTGGGTTTACATGGAAAACTGTGGTTTGTCAGCCTGGGTTTACACGGAACACTGTGGTTTGTCAGCCTGGGTTTACATGGAAAACTGTGGTTTGTCAGCCTGGGTTTACATGGAAAACTGTGGTTTGTCAGCCTGGGTTTACATGGAAAACTGTGGTTTGTCAGCCTGGGTTTACACGGAACACTGTGGTTTGTCAGCCTGGGTTTACACGGAACACTGTGTTTGTCAGCCTGGGTTTACATAGAACACTGTGGTTTGTCAGCCTGGGTTTACATGGAACACTGTGGTTTGTCAGCCTGGGTTTACACGGAACACTGTGTTTGTCAGCCTGGGTTTACATGGAACACTGTGTTTGTCAGCCTGGGTTTACATGGAACACTGTGTTTGTCAGCCTGGGTTTACATGGAACACTGTGGTTTGTCAGCCTGGGTTTACATGGAACACTGTGGTTTGTCAGCCTGGGTTTACATAGAACACTGTGGTCTGTCAGCCTGGGTTTACATGGAACACTGTGGTTTGTCAGCCTGGGTTTACATGGAACACTGTGGTTTGTCAGCCTGGGTTTACATGGAACACTGTGTTTGTCAGCCTGGGTTTACATGGAACACTGTGGTTTGTCAGCCTGGGTTTACATGGAAAACTGTGGTTTGTCAGCCTGGGTTTACATAGAACACTGTGGTTTGTCAGCCTGGGTTTACATGGAACACTGTGGTTTGTCAGCCTGGGTTTACACGGAACACTGTGTTTGTCAGCCTGGGTTTACATGGAACACTGTGTTTGTCAGCCTGGGTTTACATGGAACACTGTGTTTGTCAGCCTGGGTTTACATGGAACACTGTGGTTTGTCAGCCTGGGTTTACATGGAACACTGTGGTTTGTCAGCCTGGGTTTACATAGAACACTGTGGTTTGTCAGCCTGGGTTTACATGGAACACTGTGGTTTGTCAGCCTGGGTTTACATAGAACACTGTGGTTTGTCAGCCTGGGTTTACATGGAACACTGTGGTTTGTCAGCCTGGGTTTACATGGAACACTGTGGTTTGTCAGCCTGGGTTTACATAGAACACTGTGGTTTGTCAGCCTGGGTTTACATGGAACACTGTGGTTTGTCAGCCTGGGTTTACATGGAACACTGTGGTTTGTCAGCCTGGGTTTACATGGAACACTGTGGTTTGTCAGCCTGGGTTTACATGGAACACTGTGGTTTGTCAGCCTGGGTTTACATGGAACACTGTGTTTGTCAGCCTGGGTTTACATGGAACACTGTGATTTGTCAGCCTGGGTTTACATAGAACACTGTGGTTTGTCAGCCTGGGTTTACATGGAACACTGTGGTTTGTCAGCCTGGATTTACATGGAACACTGTGTTTTTCAGCCTGGGTTTACATCGAACACTGTGCTTTGTCAGCCCGGGTTTACATAGAACACTGTGGTTTGTCAGCCTGGGTTTACATGGAACACTGTGGTTTGTCAGCCTGGGTTTACATGGAACACTGTGGTTTGTCAGCCTGGGTTTACATGGAACACTGTGGTTTGTCAGCCTGGGTTTACATAGAACACTGTGTTTGTCAGCCTGGGTTTACATGGAACACTGTGTTTGTCAGCCTGGGTTTACATGGAACACTGTGGTTTGTCAGCCTGGGTTTACATGGAACACTGTGGATTGTCAGCCTGGGTTTACATGGAACACTGTGGTTTGTCAGCCTGGGTTTACATGGAACATTGTGGTTTGTCAGCCTGGGTTTACATGGAACATTGTGGTTTGTCAGCCTGGGTTTACATGGAACACTGTGGTTTGTCAGCCTGGGTTTACATGAAACACTGTGGTTTGTCAGCCTGGGTTTACATGGAACACTGTGGTTTGTCAGCCTGGTTTCACATGGAACACTGTGTTTGTCAGCCTGGGTTTACATGAAAAACTGTGGTTTGTCAGCCTGGGTTTACATGGAACACTGTGGTTTGTCAGCCTGGGTTTACATGGAACACTGTGGTTTGTCAGCCTGGGTTTACATGGAACACTGTGGTTTGTCAGCCTGGGTTTACACGGAACACTGTGGTTTGTCAGCCTGGGTTTACATGGAACACTGTGGTTTGTCAGCCTGGGTTTACATGGAAAACTGTGGTTTGTCAGCCTGGGTTTACATGGAACACTGTGGTTTGTCATCCTGGGTTTACATGGAACACTGTGTTTGTCAGCCTGGGTTTACATGGAACACTGTGGTTTGTCAGCCTGGGTTTACATGGAACACTGTGTTTGTCAGCCTGGGTTTACATGGAACACTGTGGTTTGTCAGCCTGGGTTTACATGGAACACTGTGTTTGTCAGCCTGGGTTTACATGGAACACTGTGTTTGTCAGCCTGGGTTTACATGGAACACTGTGTTTGTCAGCCTGGGTTTACATGGAACACTGTGGTTTGTCAGCCTGGGTTTACATGGAACACTGTGGTTTGTCAGCCTGGGTTTACATGGAACACTGTGTTTGTCAGCCTGGGTTTACATGGAACACTGTGGTTTGTCAGCCTGGGTTTACATGGAACATTGTGGTTTGTCAGCCTGGGTTTACATGGAACACTGTGGTTTGTCAGCCTGGGTTTACATGAAACACTGTGGTTTGTCAGCCTGGGTTTACATGGAACACTGTGGTTTGTCAGCCTGGGTTTACATGGAACACTGTGTTTGTCAGCCTGGGTTTACATGGAAAACTGTGGTTTGTCAGCCTGGGTTTACATGGAACACTGTGGTTTGTCAGCCTGGGTTTACATGGAACACTGTGGTTTGTCAGCCTGGGTTTACATGGAACACTGTGGTTTGTCAGCCTGGGTTTACATGGAACACTGTGTTTGTCAGCCTGGGTTTACATGGAAAACTGTGGTTTGTCAGCCTGGGTTTACATGGAACACTGTGGTTTGTCAGCCTGGGTTTACATGGAACACTGTGGTTTGTCAGCCTGAGTTTACATCAAACACTGTGGTTTGTCAGCCTGGGTTAACATGGAACACTGTGGTTTGTCAGCCTGGGTTAACATGGAACACTGTGTTTGTCAGCCTGGGTTTACATGGAACACTGTGGTTTGTCAGCCTGGGTTTACATGGAACACTGTGGTTTGTCAGCCTGGGTTTACATGAAACACTGTGGTTTGTCAGCCTGGGTTTACATGGAACACTGTTGGTTTGTCAGCCTGGGTTTACTTGGAACACTGTGGTTTGTCAGCCTGGGTTTACATGGAACACTGTGATTTGTCAGCCTGGGTTTACATGGAACACTGTGGTTTGTCAGCCTGGGTTTACTTGGAACACTGTGGTTTGTCAGCCTGGGTTTACATGGAACACTGTGGTTTGTCAGCCTGGGTTTACATGAAACACTGTGGTTTGTCAGCCTGGGTTTACATGGAACACTGTGGTTTGTCAGCCTGGGTTTACATGGAACACTGTGGTTTGTCAGCCTGGGTTTACATGAAACACTGTGGTTTGTCAGCCTGGGTTTACATGGAACACTGTGGTTTGTCAGCCTGGGTTTACATGGAACACTGTGTTTGTCAGCCTGGGTTTACATGGAAAACTGTGGTTTGTCAGCCTGGGTTTACATGGAACACTGTGGTTTGTCAGCCTGGGTTTACATGGAACACTGTGGTTTGTCAGCCTGGGTTTACATGGAACACTGTGGTTTGTCAGCCTGGGTTTACATGGAACACTGTGTTTGTCAGCCTGGGTTTACATGGAAAACTGTGGTTTGTCAGCCTGGGTTTACATGGAAAACTGTGGTTTGTCAGCCTGGGTTTACATGGAACACTGTGGTTTGTCAGCCTGGGTTTACATGGAACACTGTGGTTTGTCAGCCTGGGTTTACATGGAACACTGTGGTTTGTCAGCCTGGGTTAACATGGAACACTGTGGTTTGTCAGCCTGGGTTAACATGGAACACTGTGGTTTGTCAGCCTGGGTTAACATGGAACACTGTGTTTGTCAGCCTGGGTTTACATGGAACACTGTGGTTTGTCAGCCTGGGTTTACATGGAACACTGTGTTTGTCAGCCTGGGTTTACATGGAACACTGTGGTTTGTCAGCCTGGGTTTACATGGAACACTGTGTTTGTCAGCCTGGGTTTACATGGAACACTGTGGTTTGTCAGCCTGGGTTTACATGGAACACTGTGGTTTTCAGCCTGGGTTTACATGGAAAACTGTGGTTTTCAGCCTGGGTTTACATGGAAAACTGTGGTTTGTCAGCCTGGGTTTACATGGAAAACTGTGGTTTGTCAGCCTGGGTTTACATGGAAAACTGTGGTTTGTCAACCTGGGTTTACATGGAAAACTGTGGTTTTCAGCCTGGGTTTACATGGAAAACTGTGGTTTGTCAGCCTGGGTTTACATGGAAAACTGTGGTTTGTCAGCCTGGGTTTACATGGAAAACTGTGGTTTGTCAGCCTGGGTTTACATGGAAAACTGTGGTTTGTCAGCCTGGGTTTACATGGAAAACTGTGGTTTGTCAGCCTGGGTTTACACGGAACACTGTGGTTTGTCAGCCTGGGTTTACACGGAACACTGTGTTTGTCAGCCTGGGTTTACATAGAACACTGTGGTTTGTCAGCCTGGGTTTACATGGAACACTGTGGTTTGTCAGCCTGGGTTTACACGGAACACTGTGTTTGTCAGCCTGGGTTTACATGGAACACTGTGTTTGTCAGCCTGGGTTTACATGGAACACTGTGTTTGTCAGCCTGGGTTTACATGGAACACTGTGGTTTGTCAGCCTGGGTTTACATGGAACACTGTGGTTTGTCAGCCTGGGTTTACATAGAACACTGTGGTCTGTCAGCCTGGGTTTACATGGAACACTGTGGTTTGTCAGCCTGGGTTTACATGGAACACTGTGGTTTGTCAGCCTGGGTTTACATGGAACACTGTGTTTGTCAGCCTGGGTTTACATGGAACACTGTGGTTTGTCAGCCTGGGTTTACATGGAAAACTGTGGTTTGTCAGCCTGGGTTTACATAGAACACTGTGGTTTGTCAGCCTGGGTTTACATGGAACACTGTGGTTTGTCAGCCTGGGTTTACACGGAACACTGTGTTTGTCAGCCTGGGTTTACATGGAACACTGTGTTTGTCAGCCTGGGTTTACATGGAACACTGTGTTTGTCAGCCTGGGTTTACATGGAACACTGTGGTTTGTCAGCCTGGGTTTACATGGAACACTGTGGTTTGTCAGCCTGGGTTTACATAGAACACTGTGGTTTGTCAGCCTGGGTTTACATGGAACACTGTGGTTTGTCAGCCTGGGTTTACATAGAACACTGTGGTTTGTCAGCCTGGGTTTACATGGAACACTGTGGTTTGTCAGCCTGGGTTTACATGGAACACTGTGGTTTGTCAGCCTGGGTTTACATAGAACACTGTGGTTTGTCAGCCTGGGTTTACATGGAACACTGTGGTTTGTCAGCCTGGGTTTACATGGAACACTGTGGTTTGTCAGCCTGGGTTTACATGGAACACTGTGGTTTGTCAGCCTGGGTTTACATGGAACACTGTGGTTTGTCAGCCTGGGTTTACATGGAACACTGTGTTTGTCAGCCTGGGTTTACATGGAACACTGTAATTTGTCAGCCTGGGTTTACATAGAACACTGTGGTTTGTCAGCCTGGGTTTACATGGAACACTGTGGTTTGTCAGCCTGGATTTACATGGAACACTGTGTTTGTCAGCCTGGGTTTACATGGAACTCTGTGATTTGTCAGCCTGGGTTTACATAGAACACTGTGGTTTGTCAGCCTGGGTTTACATGGAACACTGTGGTTTGTCAGCCTGGGTTTACATGGAACACTGTGGTTTGTCAGCCTGGGTTTACATGGAACACTGTGGTTTGTCAGCCTGGGTTTACATAGAACACTGTGTTTGTCAGCCTGGGTTTACATGGAACACTGTGTTTGTCAGCCTGGGTTTACATGGAACACTGTGGTTTGTCAGCCTGGGTTTACATGGAACACTGTGGATTGTCAGCCTGGGTTTACATGGAACACTGTGGTTTGTCAGCCTGGGTTTACATGGAACATTGTGGTTTGTCAGCCTGGGTTTACATGGAACATTGTGGTTTGTCAGCCTGGGTTTACATGGAACACTGTGGTTTGTCAGCCTGGGTTTACATGGAACACTGTGGTTTGTCAGCCTGGGTTTACATGGAACACTGTGGTTTGTCAGCCTGGTTTCACATGGAACACTGTGTTTGTCAGCCTGGGTTTACATGAAAAACTGTGGTTTGTCAGCCTGGGTTTACATGGAACACTGTGGTTTGTCAGCCTGGGTTTACATGGAACACTGTGGTTTGTCAGCCTGGGTTTACATGGAACACTGTGGTTTGTCAGCCTGGGTTTACACGGAACACTGTGGTTTGTCAGCCTGGGTTTACATGGAACACTGTGGTTTGTCAGCCTGGGTTTACATGGAAAACTGTGGTTTGTCAGCCTGGGTTTACATGGAACACTGTGGTTTGTCATCCTGGGTTTACATGGAACACTGTGTTTGTCAGCCTGGGTTTACATGGAACACTGTGGTTTGTCAGCCTGGGTTTACATGGAACACTGTGTTTGTCAGCCTGGGTTTACATGGAACACTGTGGTTTGTCAGCCTGGGTTTACATGGAACACTGTGTTTGTCAGCCTGGGTTTACATGGAACACTGTGTTTGTCAGCCTGGGTTTACATGGAACACTGTGTTTGTCAGCCTGGGTTTACATGGAACACTGTGGTTTGTCAGCCTGGGTTTACATGGAACACTGTGGTTTGTCAGCCTGGGTTTACATGGAACACTGTGTTTGTCAGCCTGGGTTTACATGGAACACTGTGGTTTGTCAGCCTGGGTTTACATGGAACATTGTGGTTTGTCAGCCTGGGTTTACATGGAACACTGTGGTTTGTCAGCCTGGGTTTACATGAAACACTGTGGTTTGTCAGCCTGGGTTTACATGGAACACTGTGGTTTGTCAGCCTGGGTTTACATGGAACACTGTGTTTGTCAGCCTGGGTTTACATGGAAAACTGTGGTTTGTCAGCCTGGGTTTACATGGAACACTGTGGTTTGTCAGCCTGGGTTTACATGGAACACTGTGGTTTGTCAGCCTGGGTTTACATGGAACACTGTGGTTTGTCAGCCTGGGTTTACATGGAACACTGTGTTTGTCAGCCTGGGTTTACATGGAAAACTGTGGTTTGTCAGCCTGGGTTTACATAGAACACTGTGGTTTGTCAGCCTGGGTTTACATGGAACACTGTGGTTTGTCAGCCTGAGTTTACATCAAACACTGTGGTTTGTCAGCCTGGGTTAACATGGAACACTGTGGTTTGTCAGCCTGGGTTAACATGGAACACTGTGTTTGTCAGCCTGGGTTTACATGGAACACTGTGGTTTGTCAGCCTGGGTTTACATGGAACACTGTGGTTTGTCAGCCTGGGTTTACATGAAACACTGTGGTTTGTCAGCCTGGGTTTACATGGAACACTGTTGGTTTGTCAGCCTGGGTTTACTTGGAACACTGTGGTTTGTCAGCCTGGGTTTACATGGAACACTGTGATTTGTCAGCCTGGGTTTACATGGAACACTGTGGTTTGTCAGCCTGGGTTTACTTGGAACACTGTGGTTTGTCAGCCTGGGTTTACATGGAACACTGTGGTTTGTCAGCCTGGGTTTACATGAAACACTGTGGTTTGTCAGCCTGGGTTTACATGGAACACTGTGGTTTGTCAGCCTGGGTTTACATGGAACACTGTGGTTTGTCAGCCTGGGTTTACATGAAACACTGTGGTTTGTCAGCCTGGGTTTACATGGAACACTGTGGTTTGTCAGCCTGGGTTTACATGGAACACTGTGTTTGTCAGCCTGGGTTTACATGGAAAACTGTGGTTTGTCAGCCTGGGTTTACATGGAACACTGTGGTTTGTCAGCCTGGGTTTACATGGAACACTGTGGTTTGTCAGCCTGGGTTTACATGGAACACTGTGGTTTGTCAGCCTGGGTTTACATGGAACACTGTGTTTGTCAGCCTGGGTTTACATGGAAAACTGTGGTTTGTCAGCCTGGGTTTACATGGAAAACTGTGGTTTGTCAGCCTGGGTTTACATGGAACACTGTGGTTTGTCAGCCTGGGTTTACATGGAACACTGTGGTTTGTCAGCCTGGGTTTACATGGAACACTGTGGTTTGTCAGCCTGGGTTAACATGGAACACTGTGGTTTGTCAGCCTGGGTTAACATGGAACACTGTGGTTTGTCAGCCTGGGTTAACATGGAACACTGTGTTTGTCAGCCTGGGTTTACATGGAACACTGTGGTTTGTCAGCCTGGGTTTACATGGAACACTGTGTTTGTCAGCCTGGGTTTACATGGAACACTGTGGTTTGTCAGCCTGGGTTTACATGGAACACTGTGTTTGTCAGCCTGGGTTTACATGGAACACTGTGGTTTGTCAGCCTGGGTTTACATAGAACACTGTAGTTTGTCAGCCTGGGTTTACATGGAACACTGTGGTTTGTCAGCCTGGGTTTACATGGAACACTGTGGTTTGTCAGCCTGGGTTTACATGGAACACTGTGGTTTGTCAGCCTGGGTTAACATGGAACACTGTGGTTTGTCAGCCTGGGTTTACATGGAACACTGTGGTTTGTCAGCCTGGGTTTACATGGAACACTGTGTTTGTCAGCCTGGGTTTACATGGAACACTGTGGTTTGTCAGCCTGGGTTAACATGGAACACTGTGTTTGTCAGCCTGGGTTTACATGGAACACTGTGGTTTGTCAGCCTGGGTTTACATGGAACACTGTGTTTGTC
The DNA here is from genome assembly GCF_038502225.1 of Cherax quadricarinatus. Taxonomy (NCBI): domain Eukaryota; kingdom Metazoa; phylum Arthropoda; class Malacostraca; order Decapoda; family Parastacidae; genus Cherax; species Cherax quadricarinatus. The sequence goes on along the minus strand of NC_091377.1, from coordinate 14,580,960 downwards.
AGCCTGGGTTTACATGGAACACTGTAGTTTGTCAGCCTGGGTTTACATGGAACACTGTGTTTGTCAGCCTGGGTTTACATGGAACACTGTAGTTTGTCAGCCTGGGTTTACATGGAACACTGTGTTTGTCAGCCTGGGTTTACATGGAACACTGTGGTTTGTCAGCCTGGGTTAACATGGAACACTGTGGTTTGTCAGCCTGGGTTTACATGAAACACTGTGGTTTGTCAGCCTGGGTTTACATGGAACACTGTGGTTTGTCAGCCTGGGTTTACATGGAACACTGTGGTTTGTCAGCCTGGGTTTACATGGAACACTGTGGTTTGTCAGCCTGGGTTTACATGAAACACCAGTGTTTTGCTCTCAAATCTGAGGTATTACTTAAGAAACACAAACAATGACTCACGCAACACTGTTGATGTTTGCCAACCTTAACAAGCTTGAAGTAACAGGTGTTGCTGCTTTGTTGTTCTTGTGTTCCATCAGTGTTCCAATTAAACTGTATGGCAACACTGTCTTAGTGTTTGTTCAGATGGTATGGCAACACTGTCTTAGTGTTTGTACAGATGGTATGGCAACACTGTCTTAGTGTTTGTACAGATGGTATGGCAACACTGTCTTAGTGTTTGTACAGATGGTATGGCAACACTGTCTTAGTGTTTGTACAGATGGTATGGCAACACTGTCTTAGTGTTTGTTCAGATGGTATGGCAACACTGTCTTAGTGTTTGTTCAGATGGTATGGCAACACTGTCTTAGTGTTTGTTCAGATGGTATGGCAACACTGTCTTAGTGTTTGTACAGATGGTATGGCAACACTGTCTTAGTGTTTGTACAGATGGTATGGCAACACTGTCTTAGTGTTTGTACAGATGGTATGGCAACACTGTCTTAGTGTTTGTACAGATGGTATGGCAACACTGTCTTAGTGTTTGTTCAGATGGTATGGCAACACTGTCTTAGTGTTTGTACAGATGGTATGGCAACACTGTCTTAGTGTTTGTACAGATGGTATGGCAACACTGTCTTAGTGTTTGTTCAGATGGTATGGCAACACTGTCTTAGTGTTTGTACAGATGGTATGGCAACACTGTCTTAGTGTTTGTTCAGATGGTATGGCAACACTGTCTTAGTGTTTGTACAGATGGTATGGCAACACTGTCTTAGTGTTTGTACAGATGGTATGGCAACACTGTCTTAGTGTTTGTACAGATGGTATGGCAACACTGTCTTAGTGTTTGTACAGATGGTATGGCAACACTGTCTTAGTGTTTGTTCAGATGGTATGGCAACACTGTCTTAGTGTTTGTACAGATGGTATGGCAACACTGTCTTAGTGTTTGTTCAGATGGTATGGCAACACTGTCTTAGTGTTTGTACAGATGGTATGGCAACACTGTCTTAGTGTTGGTACAGATGGTATGGCAACACTGTCTTAGTGTTGGTACAGATGGTATGGCAACAACGAGGTTTTGTTGTGTTTCTTAGAAACAGTTTAGGGGGTCAGTCCCTCAGCTTACTACAACATGTTAGTAAGCTGGCCAGCCACAACATGTTAGTAAGCTGGCCAGCTACAACATGTTAGTAAGCTGGCCAGCTACAACATGTTAGTAAGCTGGCCAGCCACAACATGTTAGTAAGCTGGCCAGCTACAACATGTTAGTAAGCTGGCCAGCCACAACATGTTAGTAAGCTGGCCAGCCACAACATGTTAGTAAGCTGGCCAGCCACAACATGTTAGTAAGCTGGCCAGCTACAACATGTTAGTAAGCTGGCCATCTACAACATGTTAGTAAGCTGGCCAGCCACAACATGTTAGTAAGCTGGCCAGCCACAACATGTTAGTAAGCTGGCCAGCTACAACATGTTAGTAAGCTGGCCAGCCACAACATGTTAGTAAGCTGGCCAGCTACAACATGTTAGTAAGCTGGCCAGCCACAACATGTTAGTAAGCTGGCCAGCCACAACATGTTAGTAAGCTGGCCAGCCACAACATGTTAGTAAGCTGGCCAGCTACAACATGTTAGTAAGCTGGCCATCTACAACATGTTAGTAAGCTGGCCAGCCACAACATGTTAGTAAGCTGGCCAGCCACAACATGTTAGTAAGCTGGCCAGCTACAACATGTTAGTAAGCTGGCCAGCCACAACATGTTAGTAAGCTGGCCAGCTACAACATGTTAGTAAGCTGGCCAGCTACAACATGTTAGTAAGCTGGCCAGCTACAACATGTTAGTAAGCTGGCCAGCTACAACATGTTAGTAAGCTGGCCATCTACAACATGTTAGTAAGCTGGCCAGCCACAACATGTTAGTAAGCTGGCCAGCCACAACATGTTAGTAAGCTGGCCAGCTACAACATGTTAGTAAGCTGGCCAGCTACAACATGTTAGTAAGCTGGCCAGCTACAACATGTTAGTAAGCTGGCCAGCTACAACATGTTAGTAAGCTGGCCATCTACAACATGTTAGTAAGCTGGCCAGCCACAACATGTTAGTAAGCTGGCCAGCCACAACATGTTAGTAAGCTGGCCAGCTACAACATGTTAGTAAGCTGGCCAGCTACAACATGTTAGTAAGCTGGCCAGCTACAACATGTTAGTAAGCTGGCCATCTACAACATGTTAGTAAGCTGGCCAGCCACAACATGTTAGTAAGCTGGCCAGCCACAACATGTTAGTAAGCTGGCCAGCTACAACATGTTAGTAAGCTGGCCAGCTACAACATGTTAGTAAGCTGGCCAGCTACAACATGTTAGTAAGCTGGCCAGCTACAACATGTTAGTAAGCTGGCCAGCTACAACATGTTAGTAAGCTGGCCAGCCACAACATGTTAGTAAGCTGGCCAGCTACAACATGTGAGTAAGCTGGCCAGCTACAACATGTTAGTAAGCTGGCCAGCCACAACATGTTAGTAAGCTGGCCAGCTACAACATGTTAGTAAGCTGGCCATCTACAACATGTTAGTAAGCTGGCCAGCCACAACATGTTAGTAAGCTGGCCAGCCACAACATGTTAGTAAGCTGGCCAGCTACAACATGTTAGTAAGCTGGCCATCTACAACATGTTAGTAAGCTGGCCAGCTACAACATGTTAGTAAGCTGGCCAGCTACAACATGTTAGTAAGCTGGCCATGTTAGTAAGCTACAACATGTTAGTAAGCTGGCCAGCTGGCCAGCTACAACATGTTAGTAAGCTGGCCAGCCACAACATGTTAGTAAGCTGGCCAGCTACAACATGTTAGTAAGCTGGCCAGCTACAACATGTTAGTAAGCTGGCCAGCCACAACATGTTAGTAAGCTGGACAGCTACAACATGTGAGTAAGCTGGCCAGCTACAACATGTTAGTAAGCTGGCCAGCTACAACAGGTTAGTAAGCTGGCCAGCTACAACATGTTAGTAAGCTGGCCAGCTACAACATGTTAGTAAGCTGGCCAGCCACAACATGTTAGTAAGCTGGCCAGCTACAACATGTGAGTAAGCTGGCCAGCTACAACATGTTAGTAAGCTGGCCAGCTACAACATGTTAGTAAGCTGGCCAACTACAACAAGTTAGTAAGCTGGCCATCTACAACATGTTAGTAAGCTGGGCATCTACAACATGTTAGTAACCTGGCCAGCTACAACATGCTAGTAAGCTGGCCAGCCACAACATGTTAGTAAGCTGGCCAGCTGCAACGTGTTAGTAAGCTGGCCAGCCACAACATGTTAGTAAGCTGGCCAGCTACAACATGTTAGTAAGCTGGCCAGCTACAACATGTTAGTAAGCTGGCCAGCCACAACATGTTAGTAAGCTGGCCAGCCACAACATATTAGTAAGCTGACCAGCCACAACATGTTAGTAAGCTGGCCAGCCACAACGTGTTAGTAAGCTGACCAGCCACAACATGTTAGTAAGCTGGCCAGCTACAACATGTTAGTAAGCTGGCCAGCCACAACAAGTTACCCCTTCACGGGTCACTACCGTGAGAGAACAAGTTACCCCTTCACGGGTCACTACCGTGAGAGAACAAGTTACCCCTTCACGGGTCACTACCGTGAGAGAACAAGTTACCCCTTCACGGGTCACTACCGTGAGAGAACAAGTTACCCCTTCACGGGTCACTACCGTGAGAGAACAAGTTACCCCTTCACGGGTCACTACCGTGAGAGAACAAGTTACCCCTTCACGGGTCACTACCGTGAGAGAACAAGTTACCCCTTCACGGGTCACTACCGTGAGAGAACAAGTTACCCCTTCACGGGTCACTACCGTGAGAGAACAAGTTACCCCTTCACGGGTCACTACCGTGAGAGAACAAGTTACCCCTTCACGGGTCACTACCGTGAAAGAACAAGTTACCCCTTCACGGGTCACTACCGTGAGAGAACAAGTTACCCCTTCACGGGTCACTACCGTGAGAGAACAAGTTACCCCTTCACGGGTCACTACCGTGAGAGAACAAGTTACCCCTTCACGGGTCACTACCGTGAGAGAACAAGTTACCCCTTCATGGGTCACTACCGTGAGAGAACAAGTTACCCCTTCATGGGTCACTACCGTGAGAGAACAAGTTACCCCTTCATGGGTCACTACCGTGAGAGAACAAGTTACCCCTTCATGGGTCACTACCGTGAGAGAACAAGTTACCCCTTCACGGGTCACTACCGTGAGAGAACAAGTTACCCCTTCACGGGTCACTACCGTGAGAGAACAAGTTACCCCTTCACGGGTCACTACCGTGAGAGAACAAGTTACCCCTTCACGGGTCACTACCGTGAGAGAACAAGTTACCCCTTCACGGGTCACTACCGTGAGAGAACAAGTTACCCCTTCACGGGTCACTACCGTGAGAGAACAAGTTACCCCTTCATGGGTCACTACCGTGAGAGAACAAGTTACCCCTTCATGGGTCACTACCGTGAGAGAACAAGTTACCCCTTCACGGGTCACTACCGTGAGAGAACAAGTTACCCCTTCACGGGTCACTACCGTGAGAGAACAAGTTACCCCTTCACGGGTCACTACCGTGAGAGAACAAGTTACCCCTTCACGGGTCACTACCGTGAGAGAACAAGTTACCCCTTCACGGGTCACTACCGTGAGAGAACAAGTTACCCCTTCACGGGTCACTACCGTGAGAGAACAAGTTACCCCTTCATGGGTCACTACCGTGAGAGAACAAGTTACCCCTTCACGGGTCACTACCGTGAGAGAACAAGTTACCCCTTCACGGGTCACTACCGTGAAAGAACAAGTTACCCCTTCATGGGTCACTACCGTGAGAGAACAAGTTACCCCTTCATGGGTCACTACCGTGAGAGAACAAGTTACCTCTCACGGGTCACTACCGTGAGAGAACAAGTTACCCCTTCATGGGTCACTACCGTGAGAGAACAAGTTACCCCTTCATGGGTCACTACCGTGAGAGAACAAGTTACCCCTTCATGGGTCACTACCGTGAGAGAACAAGTTACCCCTTCATGGGTCACTACCGTGAGAGAACAAGTTACCCCTTCACGGGTCACTACCGTGAGAGAACAAGTTACCCCTTCACGGGTCACTACCGTGAAAGAACAAGTTACCCCTTCATGGGTCACTACCGTGAGAGAACAAGTTACCCCTTCACGGGTCACTACCGTGAGAGAACAAGTTACCCCTTCATGGGTCACTACCGTGAGAGAACAAGTTACCCCTTCATGGGTCACTACCGTGAGAGAACAAGTTACCTCTCACGGGTCACTACCGTGAGAGAACAAGTTACCCCTTCACGGGTCACTACCGTGAGAGAACAAGTTACCCCTTCACGGGTCACTACCGTGAGAGAACAAGTTACCCCTTCACGGGTCACTACCGTGAGAGAACAAGTTACCCCTTCACGGGTCACTACCGTGAGAGAACAAGTTACCCCTTCACGGGTCACTACCGTGAGAGAACAAGTTACCCCTTCACGGGTCACTACCGTGAGAGAACAAGTTACCCCTTCATGGGTCACTACCGTGAGAGAACAAGTTACCCCTTCATGGGTCACTACCGTGAGAGAACAAGTTACCCCTTCATGGGTCACTACCGTGAGAGAACAAGTTACCCCTTCATGGGTCACTACCGTGAGAGAACAAGTTACCCCTTCACGGGTCACTACCGTGAGAGAACAAGTTACCCCTTCACGGGTCACTACCGTGAGAGAACAAGTTACCCCTTCATGGGTCACTACCGTGAGAGAACAAGTTACCCCTTCATGGGTCACTACCGTGAGAGAACAAGTTACCCCTTCATGGGTCACTACCGTGAGAGAACAAGTTACCCCTTCACGGGTCACTACCGTGAGAGAACAAGTTACCCCTTCATGGGTCACTACCGTGAGAGAACAAGTTACCCCTTCATGGGTCACTACCGTGAGAGAACAAGTTACCCCTTCACGGGTCACTACCGTGAGAGAACAAGTTACCCCTTCACGGGTCACTACCGTGAGAGAACAAGTTACCCCTTCATGGGTCACTACCGTGAGAGAACAAGTTACCCCTTCACGGGTCACTACCGTGAGAGAACAAGTTACCCCTTCACGGGTCACTACCGTGAGAGAACAAGTTACCCCTTCATGGGTCACTACCGTGAGAGAACAAGTTACCCCTTCACGGGTCACTACCGTGAGAGAACAAGTTACCCCTTCACGGGTCACTACCGTGAGAGAACAAGTTACCCCTTCACGGGTCACTACCGTGAGAGAACAAGTTACCCCTTCACGGGTCACTACCGTGAGAGAACAAGTTACCTCTCACGGGTCACTACCGTGAGAGAACAAGTTACCCCTTCACGGGTCACTACCGTGAGAGAACAAGTTACCCCTTCACGGGTCACTACCGTGAGAGAACAAGTTACCCCTTCATGGGTCACTACCGTGAGAGAACAAGTTACCCCTTCACGGGTCACTACCGTGAGAGAACAAGTTACCCCTTCACGGGTCACTACCGTGAGAGAACAAGTTACCCCTTCATGGGTCACTACCGTGAGAGAACAAGTTACCCCTTCACGGGTCACTACCGTGAGAGAACAAGTTACCCCTTCATGGGTCACTACCGTGAGAGAACAAGTTACCCCTTCATGGGTCACTACCGTGAGAGAACAAGTTACCCCTTCACGGGTCACTACCGTGAGAGAACAAGTTACCCCTTCATGGGTCACTACCGTGAGAGAACAAGTTACCCCTTCACGGGTCACTACCGTGAGAGAACAAGTTACCCCTTCACGGGTCACTACCGTGAGAGAACAAGTTACCCCTTCACGGGTCACTACCGTGAGAGAACAAGTTACCCCTTCATGGGTCACTACCGTGAGAGAACAAGTTACCCCTTCATGGGTCACTACCGTGAGAGAACAAGTTACCCCTTCATGGGTCACTACCGTGAAAGAACAAGTTACCCCTTCACGGGTCACTACCGTGAGAGAACAAGTTACCCCTTCACGGGTCACTACCGTGAGAGAACAAGTTACCTCTCACGGGTCACTACCGTGAGAGAACAAGTTACCCCTTCACGGGTCACTACCGTGAGAGAACAAGTTACCCCTTCACGGGTCACTACCGTGAGAGAACAAGTGATTTAGTGTCACCATTGGCACTATTTTCCTTGTTTTGAACTTTCTCATTATCCATTTCGTCATTTTCTTGATTGTCGTGATTTTTGTCTTATCGTGTTATTTAAAAGAAAGGTCAGCTGACATAATTATTCCCAGGTCATTCAAATGTTCCTTTCATTCTGTCTGATGACCATCTTCTGTTTTATGTACACTGTCCCTTTCAAGTTCTTCATTCTTTCCATACCTAAGCAGCTGGAACTTACCACCACTGAACGTCATGTTGTTCTCCACTGCCCACTGGAAAACCCTGTTTATGTCTTCCTGTAATTTTTCGGTGTCTTCTATCATACTGACTTCCATGCTTATTTTTGTCATCTGCAAATGATACAAAAGTGTGACTGGTGTTTTTATCTATCTCTGCTATGAGGATGAGAAACAGCAGAGGTGCCAGGACAGTGCCTTGGGGCACTGAGCTTTTTACCTCACTGATGCTGGATCGTGCTCTGTTTACTACTAATTTTTGTGTTGTGTGTTAGGAACCTGAAAATCATCTACGTATCTTCCTTGTAATGCCTATGGTCCTCATTTTGAGTGTAATCACCCTATGATCACATTTCTCACGCGCCTTTGCAAAATCTATGTATAGCAACGCCTCCGTAATTCTGTCATAGTGGTTTAGCAGCTGTGACAAATAAATAACAAAAAGGCACAATACCGTGACTGGAACGATACACAAATAACCCGCACATAAAAGAGAGAAGGTTACGACGACGTTTCGGTCGGCTGGGTTGGGTTATGCAGATTGCGATGTTCCATAAAGTTTTTAATTTGGCATCTCATTGAAGACTGTTATATGGGAAGTTAGGTCTACCGGTCTGTACTGTTAGCTAGTGCTCTACTAAACAAACCATACCACGGACGGGGATAGAACCCGCGATCAGAGAGTCTCAAAACTCCAGCCCGTCGCGTTAGCCACTGGACCAGCTAGCCACAATAAGATTCGTCCAACTAGGTATATTTCTACACCATAGGAAGGTTAGCATAGGCACCACTGTGACCACAAATGCATGTTTTTACAGACGAATCTCCAGCTAGCGTGGCCGTGACGAACTCTAGCTCAAGTCCCTTCAAAGCCGTTAACAGGACTCACGAAATCATAACGCGACGGTCTGGAGTTTTGAGACTCTCTGATCGCGGGTTCTATCCCTGTCCGTGGTATGGTTTGTTTGCAATCGTGTCATTACGATTTCATGAGTCAGTAGTGCTCTACTACCTTCCTTATACAAAGGAGATATATCTGTACTCTTTAATTAAGGTCTCTGGTATTTTACCTTGATCTAGACTCTCTATCCAAAGGTAGTGACAACAACAAACACGACACTGGACTCAGTGATCAAGACCAGCCAGCCCAGTGGTATATCTTGTGTCACTACCACTACTCTTCTTACACTACCAGCATTACCTCTATCACTATATCTCGTCTATCTTCTTTCTTCCTATCCCTGTCCTGTCTCTGCCGCACCCCCTCTCCTATATATACTGGCTCCCTTACCTTCCTATATTAGTGTGACTTGTTAATGGTCCAACTCGGGACGAAATTTCATAAGTTTCTCTCCCGTATGTGCAGGTTATTTATATAATGTTCCAGTCACGGTATTATGCCTAGTGTTCTTAGTATTGTACTTCTCATGTCTGTGACAACGTTACAGACCTCGTACATCAACCAAGCCTTCGTAGTGACTGTGATGCTTATGCAATGAATACTGATAGACTAACTACATCGACTCCTGGCTGAGGGACTGGTTACCTCAAACTAATCATCTTCCACCGTTCTCCTTTGTATTGGACTGAAGAAGTCACTGGCTGGAGATACGTTTCCTCAGTAAAGATTAGGTTAGCTTAGGTTAGATAAGGTTAGGTTAGGATAGGATAGGTTAGGTTAGGTAAGGTAAGGTAAGGTAAGGTTGGGTTAGGTTAGCTTAGGTTACGTTAGGTTAGGTAAGGTAAGGTTAGGTTAGGTTAGGTTAGGTTAGGTTAGGTTAGGTTAGGTTAGGTTAGGTTAGGTTAGGTTAGGTTAGGTAAGGTAAGGTAAGTTAGGTTAGGTTAGGTAAGGATAGGTTAGGTTAGGTTAGGTTAGGTTAGGTTAGGTTGGTTAGGTTAGGTTAGGTAAGGTTAGGTAAGGATAGGATAGGTTAGGTTAGGTTAGGTTAGGTTAGGTTAGGAAAGATAAGGTAAGGTAAGGTAAGGTAAGGTAAGGTAAGGTTAGGTTAGGTAAGGTAAGGTAAGGTTAGGTTAGGTTAGGTAAGGTAAGGTAAGGTTAGGTTAGGTTAGGTAAGAATAGGTTAGGTTAGATAAGAATAGGTTAGGTTAAGTTAGGTTAGGTTACGTTAAGTTAGGTTAGGTTAGGTTAGGCCCTACCAACAATCCCCTCCCAGCCCTCACCAACAATCCCCTCCCAGGTCCCACCAACAATCCCCTCCCAGGCCCCACCAACAATCCCCTCCCAGCCCTCACCAACAATCCCCTCCCAGGTCCCACCAACAATCCCCTCCCAGGCCCCACCAACAATCCCTTCCCAGCCCTCACCAACAATCCCCTCCCAGGTCCCACCAACAATCCCCTCCCAGGCCCCACCAACAATCCCTTCCCAGCCCTCACCAACAATCCCCTCCCAGGCCCCACCAACAATCCCCTCCCAGGCCACACCAACAATCCCCTCCCAGGTCCCACCAACAATCCCCTCCCAGGCCTCACCAACAATCCCCTCCCAGGCCTCACCAACACTCCCCTCCCAGGTTTCACCAACAATCCCCTCCAAGGCCCCACCAACAATCCCCTCCCAGGCCTCACCAACAATCCCCTCCCAGGCCCCACCAACAATCCCCTCCCAGGCCTCACCAACAATCCCCTCCCAGGCCCCACCAACAATCCCTTCCCAGCCCTCACCAACAATCCCCTCCCAGGTCCCACCAACAATCCCCTCCCAGGCCCCACCAACAATCCCTTCCCAGCCCTCACCAACAATCCCCTCCCAGGCCTCACCAACAATCCCCTCCCAGGCCCCACCAACAATCCCCTCCCAGGCCTCACCAACAATCCCCTCCCAGGCCTCACCAACAATCCCCTCCCAGGCCTCACCAACAATCCCCTCCCAGGCCTCACCAACAATCCCCTCCCAGGCCCCACCAACAATCCTCTCCCAGGCCTCACCAACAATCCCCTCCCAGGCCTCACCAACAATCCCCTCCCAGGTCTCACCAACAATCCCCTCCCAAGCCCTACCAACAATCCCTTCCCAGGCCCCACCAACAATCCCCTCCCAGGCCCCACCAACAATCCCCTCCCAGGCCTCACCAACAATCCCCTCCCAGGTCTCACCAACAATCCCCTCCCAGGCCCCACCAACAATCCCCTCCCAGGCCCCACCAACAATCCCCTCCCAGGCCTCACCAACAATCCCCTCCGAGTCCCCACCAATAATCCCCTCCCAGGCCTCACCAACAATCCCCTCCCAGGCCTCACCAACAATCCCCTCCCAGGCCCCACCAACAATCCCCTCCCCGGCCTCACCAACAATCCCCTCCCAGGCCTCACCAACAATCCCCTCCCAGGCCCCACCAACACTCCCCTCCCAGGCCTCACCAACAATCCCCTCCCAGGCCACACCCACAATCCCCTCCCAGGCCTCACACACAATCCCCTCCCAGGCCACACCAACAATCCCCTCCCAGGCCTCACCAACAATCCCCTCCTAGGCCCCACCAACAATCCCCTCCCAGGCCCCACCAACAATCCCCTCCCAGGCCTCACACACAATCCCCTCCCAGGCCCCACCAACAATCCCCTCCCAGGCCTCACCAACAATCCCCTCCCAGGCCTCACCAACAATCCCCTCCCAGGCCCCACCAACAATCCCCTCCCAGGCCTCACCAACAATCCCCTCCCAGGCCTCACACACAATCCCCTCCCAGGCCCCACCAACAATCCCCTCCCAGGCCTCACACACAATCCCCTCCCAGGCCCCACACACAATCCCCTCCCAGGCCCCACCAACAATCCCCTCCCAGGCCTCACCAATAATCCCCTCCCAGGCCTCACCAACAATCCCCTCCCAGGCCCCACCAACAATCCCCTCCCAGGCCTCACCAACAATCCCCTCCCAGGCCTCACACACAATCCCCTCCCAGGCCCCACCAACAATCCCCTCTTATACCTCTTCCTCCCCTACCCTCGTAAGTGCGGCCGTTCGCACCTTATATGGGCACCCACAACCAAGTACCTCAACACACACACACACACACACACACACACACACACACACACACACACAACATACAAAATACTGCGTGGAAAAGACAAGGCAGACAGGTTGTACCAGAGAGGGGACACAGAAACAAAGGGTCACAATTGGAAGCTGAAGACTCAGACGAGTCACAGGGATGTTAGGAAGTATTTCTTCAGTCATAGAGTCGTCAGGAAGTGGAATAGCCTAGTAAGTGATGTAGTGGAGGCAGGAACCATACATAGTTTTAAGAAAGGTATGACAAAGCTAAGGAAGCAGATAAAGAGAGGACCTAGTAGTGATCAGTGAAGAGGCGGGGACAGGAGCTGAGTCTCGACCCCTGCAACTACAGTTAGGCGAGTACACCACACACACACAGACACACAAAGAGTACGTAACCTTTATTCGGTGCATGTACACACCCTCATTTACAGGCTATCTCCCCCAACCAGCGAACCAGGTTGCTAAGAGTTGATGATGGGGCCCCGTCGTTCAACTAGTGACCAGGTTCTAGCCAACAAGATGGTTTTGGCAATCGCAGAGGTTATGTGGGTACCACTCTCCTGTCTGCCCTTGTCATTCCCATTCTAGAGCTGGTTGAAGCACGGACTGCTATCTTGTGGCTTCTATTTCTGCCTTGCTTACCGTGGACTGCACTATACTTATCACTGTACATAGTGTACATATTGCTGTTCTAAATTGGTGAAGGATAATATAAGTCTAAACTTTTTCTGCTGTGTTTATTTTGCTCCCATTACACCCGGGATAACAGGCCATTTGGAATCCTGGGTTGTAATATGGGTAGCCTGTCCGAGAGCTGGACTTGGACTTAGAGAAACGGTTGAGTTTAGGGTGAAGCTCGTAGCAGGAACATTGTGCAGCTTGCTGTCTGGCATTGCATTAGCTTTGCCTACGCTTTACAAATTTTGCGTGTCAGTTACTGTTATGGTCAGCCTTGCTATTGTGTGATCGTTCAACAGCTCGCTACTAGCTTGTTCGGTGTGCTCACTTCGCTACGGTCAATCTTCTAGAACAGTGTAACTGTCTGGCATTGCTTTAAAAATTTTGTGTGTCAGTTGTTACTAGCCTGTTCGGTGTGGAGAATTTTGCAGTCGGCTTTGCTTGTATGTGTATTCTGGAATCGTACTGTGCATAGCTAAGCGTGTTCTGCAAATTAACGTGTTACGTTGGGGTATTCTGCAATCGTACTGTGCATAGCGAATAACTTATGCCACCTAGACGAGTCAGACGTCTGGTGTCGGCATATACTTTGCATAACCTACCTAAATTGTCCCTACAGCGTTGTTGGAAAATTGCTCGTTCCATTGGCATTAAATACAAACGCACTCTCACAGCTGCGCAACAGCGTTCACTGATTGCTGACAAACTTATAGAAGAAGAGATGGCACATCAGACTCCTCCCTCTATGGGAGCTAGGGCAAAAACTACTATGTTCTCGCAGGAGGAAGATGATACACCTACGGAGCAAAATGATCAGTATAGTGCAGCTGAGTTGTCTCAAGGTGAATCAGCGTCGTTGGCACTTGAGCTGGCAAAAATCAATCTTGAGCAAACTAGGGAACAGAGAACATTCGCAAAGGAAGAATTTGATACGGAAAGAGAAAGGAGGCAGTTTTCGCATTCTGTAAATAATTTTAGTTTACAGAAAGCAGTACAGTATGTTCCTCGCTTCAATGAGGCCGAACCAGAACAATTTTTCGAAAGCTTCGAAAATCAGGCTCGAGCCTTGAGGTGACCGGAACAGCACTGGGCATCGTTGGTTCATACAGCATTGTTTGGTAAGGCACAGGAATTTACGTCAGTATTAAATGATGCTGAATTTTCTGATTATCAAGTAGTGAAGACCACAGTGTTGGGAGCATATACATGTATCCCATCCAAATATAAAAAGATTTTCAAGCTGGGCAGATGGCAGCTTGGTCAATCCCTAGTGGACTTTGTGAGACAGCAAACCAAAGCTTTTACCAGCTGGTATAAAGCAAGTGGTGTCTCTACCTTTGAGGAGCTGGTACAGCTTATTCTGATTGATAACCTGCTGGAGTCTGTGGGACCAGAGGTTCGAGTCTTTCTGCAGGATCGTGACTTAACCACTGCATTGGAGGCAGCCAGGTTGGCTGATACCTTCGAAACTAACCGCTCCTTGTCCGAGCGGTCCAGTCTCTCTTTTCAACAGCCTGGCATGAGCAGAGATCGTCAACCTTGGAGAATGAAGTGCCAGCCGGAGGGAGAACGTCTTCGTCAGCCAACTAAGTCACCTGGTGAGCCGCGCTTCTCAACTTATGGTCCACCTGCAGAGAGGCAAACTACACATGGTGCATCTCGACAACAGTATCCAGAGAGACACCAGCCAGAACGACACCATTTGCAACGTCAGCAGGGAGTAAAGGGCAAGCCTGTCGTCTGCTTCCTGTGTAATAAAGTAGGTCACATCCGTCCCAACTGCCCCCATAAACCCCAACCCATTGGGAAAATCTCTAATATCCCTAGTAACATGTCCCCTAGAGAAGTAGAAAAAGGTATGGCCCTTTATTATTGCAAGAGTCTTATTTCCCTTCAGGAAAACTCAGAAGCAACTGAAGTAAAGACCTTTAGAGATACTGGAGCATATTGCTCACTTATAAGAGAAGGAATATTACCCCTTTCAGAGAACACTTCCTTGAATTCCTCTGTTTTATTGGAAGCATTTGGAGGAGCTATATATTCTGTCCCTTTGCATAAAATTTATGTACAGTGCAAATATTACACGGTACTTGACTGTGGGTGTCTCAAAAGGATTCCCCATGAAAGATGCCATGTTATTACTGGGTAATAACATTACTACTGTTAGTGCGTGTACTGAACCTATAATGAGTAATTCTTCTCCAGTGTTGGCCATAACTCGGGCAACATCCCAAGGGTTGTCTGGAGAGAATGTTGACCTATCCTTGGACGACTCCGATCTCGGAATAGCCACGTTGTTTTATGAGGCACACCGGCTGGAGCCTCATAAATCAAGTGAACAGACCCCGATCAAGCCTTCCTATTCCCAGGTTGCAGGATTGCCAGATGTCTCTGTTTCCATGCCCGAGGGACTGTCCTTCCGGGAGGAACAACGAAAGGACCCTTCTTTAAAATTCGCTTTTCAGGCAGCCATGGGTAAATCCTCTTTGGATCATCCGGTCAAGTATGAAGTTAAAAACGATTATTTGATCTGCACTGAGACTGGTAAGGAGATAGAAGGCCGGCAATTGTTTAACAGGTTAGTGGTTCCAACCAAGTTTAGACCTCAAATATTAAATATAGCTCATAATACTTCATTAGGAGGTCACTTAGGAATTACAAAAACCTTGTATAGAATCACAAAAGAATTTTTATTGGCCGAAATTAAAGAAAGATGTGAAGAATCATATTAGGTGTTGCCGAGAATGTCAGCAAGTAGGGAAACCTGGACATTACATTAAACCTGCACCTCTCCAACCTATACCTGCTGATGGAGAACCTTTTGCAGATTTAATTATAGATTGTGTAGGTCCACTACCTAGGTCAAAGTCTGGAAATCAATATTTATTTACGATTATGGATAAAGTAACCAGATACCCTGAAGCAATTCCCGTGCGTAGTATTAATACTAAAGCTATTCTCAAAGCTGTAACCAAATTCATTTCTTGTTTTGGCATTCCTAAAACTATTCAAAGTGATCAAGGTACTAACTTTACTGCCAAAGCACTTAGGGAAGTATTAACTAGGTTAGGGATAATCCACAACTCTTATCCACTGCCTATCATCCTCAGTCCCAAGGCACCTTGGAAAGATTCCATCAGACGTTAAAAACCATGATGAGAACTTTTTGCATGCACTTTCCTACAGACTGGGATGAATCACTACCTTTGTTGCTGTTCTCAGTACGAGAGACGGTGCAAGAGTCTACAGGGTATAGTCCGTTTGAGCTGATCTTTGGGCACAATGTACGAGGTCCTCTTCGGGTGCTCAAAGAAGGATGGATGGGAGAAGACGTTAGCTCAACACTCTACAACCCGTCTTCAAGGTTGCAGGTGGCACGTCAGTTAGCCAAGGCTAACCTAAAGACAGCTCAAAGTAAGATGAAACAGAGGTATGACAGAAGTGCACAATTCCGCTCCTTCCATCCAGGAGACAAGGTGTTGGTGCAGGAACCTATACCTGGCCACACCTTGAAAGCTAGATTTACGGGACCTATGCAGATTGTAAGTAGATTATCTGATGTAAATTATGTGGTAGCTCCCATTGATAAGACCTCAAAAACTAAAACTTACCACATTAATCAATTAAAATATTTCCATACACCAGATAAAGTCCCAGTAATGACTCTGTCCTCTACCTCTGAGGACGACTCTGATTCTTTGCACTTTATCTCTGAAATTAATATTAAACTTTCAAATTCTGTCCTCCTCAAGGATCCTAGCCCTTTAATGGAGGGATTATCTGAAACGCAATCAACAAATTTAACTGAGCTTCTACAGTCATATCCTAATATTTTTTAGGATGTGCCGAAAAAATGTATGTTAGGTTATCATGATGTAGTGGGAAATTCTACACCAATTAAACTCTCCCCCTACAGAGCTAATCCTGAAAAGCAAAGGTTACTTCAGCAGGAAGTAGAATTTTTGTTAAAGCATGGTTTAGTGGAGGAGTCATCTAGTCCATGGGCTTCACCGTGCATCCTTGTGAAGAAGGCTGATGGAGGGTTTCGTATGTGTACAGACTACCGTAAAGTGAAAGAGGTCACAATTACAGATGCTTACCCTCTTCCTCGTCTGGATGACGTAATTGACTTTGTGGGTAAGGCTACTTTTGTGTCCAAGTCAGATCTCCTAAAAGGTTACTATCAGGTACCTTTGACGGATAAGGCGAAGGAAATCTCTGCCTTCGTAATTCCAGGTCATTATCAATACACAGTTACCCCCTTCGGAATGAAAAATTCCCCCTCTTCATTCCAGAAACTTATCCATCAGGCTATTAAAGGATTTGAAGGCACGGCAGCGTACCTAGATGATATTGTTGTGGTGTCTGATACTTGGGATCAACACCTACTTAGACTTAAGGCTCTTTTTGAGACCTTTAAGAGTTCCCATTTAACAGTTAATTTATCTAAATCTTCCTTTGGCCAGGCCACTGTCACTTTTCTAGGCCATGAAGTAGGTAGTGGTAAAGTTGCACCTAAACTTGCTAAAGTTCTTTCTATTAAAGATTATCCAGTTTCTCATGATAGGAAATCTCTTCAACGTTTCCTAGGCATGATAGGATTTTACAGAAGGTTCTGTAAGAATTTCTCAGATATTGTAGCCCCTCTTACCGATATATAAAATACTAAGAGGAATTGACAGGGTGGATAGGGACAGGATGTTTGAGAGATGTGACACAGCAACAAGTGGTCACAACAAAAAGTTGAAGACTCAGATGAATCACAGGGATGTTAGGAAGCATTTCTTCAGCCATAGAGTTGTCAGGAAGTGGAACAATTTGAAGAGTGATGTAATGGAGGCAGGATTTATACATACCTTTAAGAATAACAACACTGAGACTAGCTAAGGCATCGAACCCATGATATTTTGGCCTGCCTGATGGTGAGCGACAATCACATGACGCTTTAACCCACAGGACCACTAAATCCTACCAGTGGTAGACTATCTTCCAGTGACCAGTGGTAGACCATGGTCAAGTGACCAGTGGTAGACCATCTTCCAGTGACCAGTGGTAGACCATCTTCCAGTGACCAGTGGTAGACCATCTTCCAGTGACCAGTGGTAGACCATGGTCCAGTGACCAGTGGTAGACCATGGTCCAGTGACCAGTGGTAGACCATCTTCCAGTGACCAGTGGTAGACCATGGTCAAGTGACCAGTGGTAGACCATGGTCCAGTGACCAGTGGTAGACCATCTTCCAGTGACCAGTGGTAGACCATGGTCCATTGACCAGTGGTAGACCATCTTCCAGTGACCAGTGGTAGACCATCTTCCAGGTGACCAGTGGTAGACCATGGTCCAGTGACCAGTGGTAGACCATCTTCCAGTGACCAGTGGTAGACCATGGTCTAGTGACCAGTGGTAGACCATCTTCCAGTGACCAGTGGTAGACCACGGTCAAGTGACCAGTGGTAGACCATCTTCCAGTGACCAGTGGTAGACCATGGTCCAGTGACGAGTGGTATGGTCAGTTTAACATATCACCAAGACTAACATAAATGCCGCATATTTCCTCAGATGAAGGTAATAACGACACCAGCCAGGCCAAGAATCCCTGGAAATCCTGGAGGGAGGAACTAGGTTGACCACAGCGTGAGAAGCCTCTTGGCACAGCTTCCGTTGCTCAGTGACAGACTAGTCCTGCTACTCGATGTCCTGGTCATTGAGGCTGTTGGTGTCAGCAGAACACGGCACAATGTAGCCACTACATGAAGGCTTGTCAGGATCTGTCCTGACGAAGACATGAGGCTCCTTCTTGAAGACAGCAGTAAGAGAGCTTCCCACTTGCCCTGGGCGCTTCACCTGACCTACCACGGGGAAACCTGACCCCCGAACCATTCCTAGGACACCCCTGCACGTCCCACATACCCCTGCGAGACCCCAGCAAGGGCGACCACCTCATCACTACGAGTCCCACACCTCACGAGAAATTGGACGCAATAACGTTTAATATAAAGGGAGGATAGCACCAGTTTTCTGGATCAAGAGCCGTCCCCCAGTATCAAGTCACTCCGAAGTTAAAGGGATCGCTACCAATGGATACTTTTCAACCCTGAGGGACTGACCACCTCAAAATTCTGAATAAATGGTTCAGAAAACCAGCAGACACGACTCGTGACTCATCAAGCAAACCACGGTACGGGTTGGGGTCGAACTCACGGCAAATGAATCTTCCGCCAGCTGGCGAGAGAGTCATCTGTAAAACTTGCATTTGTGGTTACAGTGATGACCCATAACCTCTATGGTGTATAAATACACCTAGTTGGATTAATTTTATTGTAACCAACTGGCCCAGCGGCTTACGCACTGGTCTCGAGTTTTACGACTCGCTTGCCGAGAGTTCAATCCCCACCCGTACCGTGGTTTAAGTAAGACAAGTGAAACATTTGGATATTTTTATTCTGGAAACATTTCGCCACACAGAGGCTTCTTCACCTTCTTCCAGCTTTCTCTGCACTGGACTGGAGCCACTGGCTGGCGAAACGTTTCCAGAATAGAGACACTCCAGTGTTACACGTGTTATTTATCACCTCAGAATTGCTTCTTCAAATGGCAACTTTTCGACAACAAAACACACAAGTGTTGCACATGTGTCTTAAATATCAACATGTGTCTTACTCAACAACATGTGTCTTACTTAACAACATGTGTCTTACTTAACAACATGTGTCTTACTTAACAACATGTGTCTTACTCAACAACATGTGTCTTACTTAACAACATGTGTCTTACTTAACAACATGTGTCTTACTTAACAACATGTGTCTTACTCATCAACACCAGCTATCATTATATTTCAATAATTACCAATGTTGTGAGAGCAAGGGTCAACACTGAAGGATTATAATTACAGTGGTAATAATGATGACTGGGTCTTGGCTCCCCCAGCAGCTGCCTTTGTTCACCACCGACACAAAAACACCGCCATGCTACCTGCTGCCTCCCATGATGTCCCTTGCTGAGGCTAGGCGGGGAAGGGAGAGGCTACCTAGGCCAGGGAGAGGCTACCTAGGCCAGGGAGAGGCTACCTTGGCCAGGGAGAGGCTACCTTGGCCAGGGAGAGGCTACCTAGTCTAGGGAGAGGCTAGCTGGGCCAGAGAGAAGCTCGCTAGGCCAGGGAGAGGATAGCTAAGCCAGGCAGAGATTAGCTAGGACAGGGAGAGGCTAGCCAGGCCAGGAAAAGGCTAGCCAGGCCAGGGAGAGGCTAGCCAGGCTAGGGAGAGGCTAGCCATTTCAGGGAGAGGTTAGCCAGGACAGGGAGAGGCTAGCCAGGACAATGAGAGGCTAGTTAGGCTAGGGAGAGGCTAGCCAGGCCAGGGAGAGGCTAACGAGGCCTGGGAGAGACTAGCCAGGACAGAAGAGGATAGCTGTTGAATAGTCTAGGGCCCTTTACACTTACTGTGTTCTTTCCCAATGTACTCATGGCATTCCCACTTTTCATCTGGGGTATATTGTACTTTCTGCCAAGCCATTTTCTTTGGAAGGGAGTGATTTCTGTGTACAGATTTGGGATCAGTCTCTAAAGGATTCTCCAGGTGTAAATTATTACCCCTTCTCGCTAGAGCCCTAAGGAGTACAGCTCAAGGGAATTCAATCGTTCCCAGTAATTGAGGTGCTTGACTGTAGTTATACATGCAGTGAAAGATCTCTGTATATTCTCCAGGTCCGTAGTTTTGCCTGCCTTGAAAGAGGCCGTTAGTGTTCAGCAATATTTCAGGCTAGAGAGAACAAGTGATTTAAAGAGGATCATTATTACAACCCAGGAGTCCAAATGGCCTGTTATCCTGGGTGTAAAGGGAGCAAAATAAACACAGCAGAAAACTTTTGACTTATATTATCCTTCACCAATTTAGAACAGAAGTATGTACACTATATACACTATGTACAACAATAGGTATTAGTGCACTTCACGGTAAGCAAGGCAGAATAGAAGCCACTAGAGAGCAGACCGCGCTTCAACCAGCTCTAGAATGGGAATGACAAGGGCAGACAGGAGAGTGGTACCCACATAACCTCTGCGATTGACAAAACCATCTTCTTATTGGCTGGAACCTGGGTACTGGTTGAACGACGGGGTCCCATCGTCAACCCTCAGTCACCTGGTTCGCTGGTTGGGGGAGATAGCCTGTTAATGAGGGTGTGTACACGCGCCGAATAAAGGTTACGTACTCTTTGCATGCCACAATCATCAATGGCTTAGCATTCTTTGTCTTGAAGGTTCTCATTATCCATTATATGATTTTTGTAGGAGATATGATAGAAACAGTGTGATCTTTGAAAGTGAGATTTTCTCACATTATCACTCCTATGTCCGTCATGTTAGTTTCTCGATCTAATGTGTGATTAGAATTTGTTTTATACTCAGTTCTAGCTTTCATTTCTCAAGTTTTCCACTGTGAGGTACTGGAATTTGTCCTCACTGAACTTAATGTTGTTTCCTGTGATCCACTGGAAAGCTTCGTTTAAATCTGCTTGAAGATTTCGTATCCTCGATGGATGACACTCCCATGCAAATTCTAGTATCGTCAGCAAAGAAACACATAGCGCTATGATTTACATCTCTCTGTCAGACATGAGGATAAGCACAAGGATGGGAGTACTGTACCTTGTGGAACAGAGTTTTTCACTATAGTCGCCTCTGACTTTACTCTGTTTACTATTACTCTTTGTGTTCTGTTTGTTAAGAAGTTACAGATCCATCTGCCCACTTTTCCTGTTATTCCTTTATCACGCATTTTGTGTGCTATTACACCCTGGTCGCACTCGTCCAAGGCTTTCGCAGTCTGTGTATATTACGTCTTATTTGTCCTCCAGTGCATCCAAGACAATGTCACAGTGGTCCAGTAGTTGTGAGAGGCAGGAGCGACCATCCAAGACAATGTCACAGTGGTCCAGTAGTTGTGAGAGGCAGGAGCGACCATCCAAGACAATGTCACAGTGGTCCAGTAGTTGTGAGAGGCAGAAGCGACCATCCAAGACAATGTCATAGTGGTCCAGTAGTTGTGAGAGGCAGGGGCGACCATCCAAGACAATGTCACAGTGGTCCAGTAGTTGTGAGAGGCAGGAGCGACCATCCAAGACAATGTCACAGTGGTCCAGTAGTTGTGAGAGGCAGAAGCGACCATCCAAGACAATGTCACAGTGGTCCAGTAGTTGTGAGAGGCAGGAGCGACCATCCAAGACAATGTCACAGTAGTCCAGTAGTTGTGAGAGGCAGGAGCGACCATCCAAGACAATGTCACAGTGGTCCAGTAGTTGTGAGAGGCAGAAGCGACCATCCAAGACAATGTCACAGTGGTCCAGTAGTTGTGAGAGGCAGGGGCGACCATCCAAGACAATGTCACAGTGGTCCAGTAGTTGTGAGAGGCAGGAGCGACCATCCAAGACAATGTCACAGTGGTCCAGTAGTTGTGAGAGGCAGGAGCGACCATCCAAGACAATGTCACAGTGGTCCAGTAGTTGTGAGAGGCAGAAGCGACCATCCAAGACAATGTCACAGTGGTCCAGTAGTTGTGAGAGGCAGGACCGACCATCCAAGACAATGTCACAGTGGTTCAGCAGTTGTGAGAGGCAGGAGCGACCATCCAAGACAATGTCACAGTGGTCCAGCAGTTGTGAGAGGCAGGAGCGACCATGCAAGACAATGTCACAGTGGTCCAGTAGTTGTGAGAGGCAGAAGCGACCATCCAAGACAATGTCATAGTGGTCCAGTAGTTGTGAGAGGCAGGAGCGACCATCCAAGACAATGTCACAGTGGTCCAGTAGTTGTGAGAGGCAGTGGCGACCATCCAAGACAATGTCACAGTGGTCCAGTAGTTGTGAGAGGCAGGAGCGACCATCCAAGACAATGTCACAGTGGTCCAGTAGTTGAGAGGCAGGAGCTACCATCCAAGATAATGTCACAGTGGTCCAGTAGTTGTGAGAGGCAGGAGCGACCATCCAAGATATTGTCACAGTGGTCCAGTAGTTGTGAGAGGCAGGAGCGACCATCCAAGACAATGTCACAGTAGTCCAGTAGTTGTGAGAGGCAGGAGCGACCATCCAAGACAATGTCACAGTGGTCCAGTAGTTGTGAGAGGCAGAAGCGACCATCCAAGACAATGTCACAGTGGTCCAGTAGTTGTGAGAGGCAGGGGCGACCATCCAAGACAATGTCACAGTGGTCCAGTAGTTGTGAGAGGCAGGAGCGACCATCCAAGACAATGTCACAGTGGTCCAGTAGTTGTGAGAGGCAGGAGCGACCATCCAAGACAATGTCACAGTGGTCCAGTAGTTGTGAGAGGCAGAAGCGACCATCCAAGACAATGTCACAGTGGTCCAGTAGTTGTGAGAGGCAGGACCGACCATCCAAGACAATGTCACAGTGGTTCAGTAGTTGTGAGAGGCAGGAGCGACCATCCAAGACAATGTCACAGTGGTCCAGCAGTTGTGAGAGGCAGGAGCGACCATGCAAGACAATGTCACAGTGGTCCAGTAGTTGTGAGAGGCAGAAGCGACCATCCAAGACAATGTCATAGTGGTCCAGTAGTTGTGAGAGGCAGGAGCGACCATCCAAGACAATGTCACAGTGGTCCAGTAGTTGTGAGAGGCAGTGGCGACCATCCAAGACAATGTCACAGTGGTCCAGTAGTTGTGAGAGGCAGGAGCGACCATCCAAGACAATGTCACAGTGGTCCAGTAGTTGTGAGAGGCAGGAGCGACCATCCAAGATAATGTCACAGTGGTCCAGTAGTTGTGAGAGGCAGGAGCGACCATCCAAGATATTGTCACAGTGGTCCAGTAGTTGTGAGAGGCAGGAGCGACCATCCAAGATAATGTCACAGTGGTCCAGTAGTTGTGAGAGGCAGGAGCGACCATCCAAGACAATGTCATAGTGGTCCAGTAGTTGTGAGAGGCAGGAGCGACCATCCAAGACAATGTCACAGTGGTCCAGTAGTTGTGAGAGGCAGGGGCGACCATCCAAGATAATGTCACAGTGGTCCAGTAGTTGTGAGAGGCAGGAGCGACCATCCAAGACAATGTCACAGTGGTCCAGTAGTTGTGAGAGGCAGGGGCGACCATCCAAGACAATGTCACAGTGGTCCAGTAGTTGTGAGAGGCAGGGGCGACCATCCAAGACAATGTCACAGTGGTCCAGTAGTTGTGAGAGGCAGGAGCGACCATCCAAGACAATGTCACAGTGGTCCAGTAGTTGTGAGAAGCAGAGGCGACCATCCAAGACACTGTCGCAGTGGTCCAGTAGTTGTGAGAGGCAGGAGCGACCATCCAAGACACTGTCACAGTGGTCCAGTAGTTGTGAGAGGCAGGGGCAACCATCCAAGACAATGTCACAGTGGTCCAGTAGTTGTGAGAGGCAGGGGCGACCATCCAAGACAATGTCATAGTGGTCCAGTAGTTGTGAGAGGCAGGAGCGACCATCCAAGACAATGTCACAGTGGTCCAGTAGTTGTGAGAGGCAGGAGCGACCATCCAAGACAATGTCACAGTGGTCCAGTAGTTGTGAGAAGCAGAGGCGACCATCCAAGACACTGTCGCAGTGGTCCAGTAGTTGTGAGAGGCAGGAGCGACCATCCAAGACACTGTCACAGTGGTCCAGTAGTTGTGAGAGGCAGGGGCAACCATCCAAGACAATGTCACAGTGGTCCAGTAGTTGTGAGAGGCAGGGGCGACCATCCAAGACAATGTCACAGTGGTCTAGTAGTTGTGAGAGGCAGGAGCGACCATCCAAGACAATGTCACAGTGGTCCAGTAGTTGTGAGAGGCAGGGGCAACCATCCAAGACAATGTCACAGTGGTCCAGTAGTTGTGAGAGGCAGGGGCGACCATCCAAGACAATGTCACAGTGGTCCAGTAGTTGTGAGAGGCAGGGGCAACCATCCAAGACAATGTCACAGTGGTCCAGTAGTTGTGAGAGGCAGGGGCGACCATCCAAGACAATGTCACAGTGGTCCAGTAGTTGTGAGAGGCAAGAGCGACCATCCAAGACACTGTCACAGTGGTCCAGTAGTTGTGAGAGGCAGGGGCAACCATCCAAGACAATGTCACAGTGGTCCAGTAGTTGTGAGAGGCAGGACCGACCATCCAAGACAATGTCACAGTGGTTCAGTAGTTGTGAGAGGCAGGAGCGACCATCCAAGACAATGTCACAGTGGTCCAGCAGTTGTGAGAGGCAGGAGCGACCATGCAAGACAATGTCACAGTGGTCCAGTAGTTGTGAGAGGCAGAAGCGACCATCCAAGACAATGTCATAGTGGTCCAGTAGTTGTGAGAGGCAGGAGCGACCATCCAAGACAATGTCACAGTGGTCCAGTAGTTGTGAGAGGCAGTGGCGACCATCCAAGACAATGTCACAGTGGTCCAGTAGTTGTGAGAGGCAGGAGCGACCATCCAAGACAATGTCACAGTGGTCCAGTAGTTGTGAGAGGCAGGAGCGACCATCCAAGATAATGTCACAGTGGTCCAGTAGTTGTGAGAGGCAGGAGCGACCATCCAAGATATTGTCACAGTGGTCCAGTATTTGTGAGAGGCAGGAGCGACCATCCAAGATAATGTCACAGTGGTCCAGTAGTTGTGAGAGGCAGGAGCGACCATCCAAGACAATGTCATAGTGGTCCAGTAGTTGTGAGAGGCAGGAGCGACCATCCAAGACAATGTCACAGTGGTCCAGTAGTTGTGAGAGGCAGGGGCGACCATCCAAGATAATGTCACAGTGGTCCAGTAGTTGTGAGAGGCAGGGGCGACCATCCAAGACAATGTCACAGTGGTCCTGTAGTTGTGAGAGGCAGGGGCGACCATCCAAGACAATGTCACAGTGGTCCAGTAGTTGTGAGAGGCAGGACCGACCATCCAAGACAATGTCATAGTGGTCCAGTAGTTGTGAGAGGCAGAAGCGACCATCCAAGACAATGTCACAGTGGTTCAGTAGTTGTGAGAGGCAGGAGCGACCATCCAAGACAATGTCATAGTGGTCCAGTAGTTGTGAGAGGCAGAAGCGACCATCCAAGACAATGTCACAGTGGTCCAGTAGTTGTGAGAGGCAGGACCGACCATCCAAGACAATGTCACAGTGGTTCAGTAGTTGTGAGAGGCAGGAGCGACCATCCAAGACAATGTCACAGTGGTCCAGCAGTTGTGAGAGGCAGGAGCGACCATGCAAGACAATGTCACAGTGGTCCAGTAGTTGTGAGAGGCAGAAGCGACCATCCAAGACAATGTCATAGTGGTCCAGTAGTTGTGAGAGGCAGGAGCGGCCATCCAAGATAATGTCACAGTGGTCCAGTAGTTGTGAGAGGCAGGGGCGACCTGCTCTAAACCCATGTTGCTCTGGGTTGTGCAATTGTTGGGAGTCCAAGTCGCTGGCAATCTTGCTTCTTAGAATCTTTTCAAAGATTTTTATAATGTGGGACGTTGTTATTGCTTTACTGCCAATTTTCTGTGGTGGAGCTATATCCATTGGTTTTAGCGGCGGAGAGATGACCCCCCTGTGTCAAGGATCCCTCTCCATACAATATTTAATGCACATAATAGGGTTTTCTTGCAGTTTTTGATAAACACATGAGTTGTAAAGTAAAAGGACACAAGTGCAACTAATGTGACATTTATTGTGGCAACGTTTCGCTCTCCAGGAGCTTTATCAAGCCATTACAAACAATACATGGACACAGAGGGTATATAAAGGCTCTGAGTGAGGTGCAATACTAGTGAGGTACCATTTCGATGTTCACTAGTGGTAGTAGTAGTAGTAGTAGTAGTAACAAAAATAATACAATATGGAAGAGCAAATAATTCGTACATGAGTAAAAGGATATAAAAGCTATTACTTGGGTAACATAAAAATAGGTTGGACAAATATAGACTGGAAAGAGGCAGGTTTTTTTCGGTGTTCACTCTCTGTAATGTGCTTGTGTAGTATAACAGGAGAGACTATGTGATGGCAGGGTTTACTGTTTTCAGGAGGATTCTTGCTAAGACTTCAGAGATGGTGAAGCTGCCGTTGTTTTGTTTAATTGTATTCGAAACAGCGATCAGTGCTGATTCAAGGCACTTGCGACTGCGGAAATTAGTTTCTTTTATCACTAATTGGGCGTCTCTGAATTTCATGAGATGATTGGTGCAATTTCGGTGTTGTACACAGGCGTTGTTTAAGTTGTCGTTCCTACATGCGTAAATGTGTTCATTGAGGCGGGTGTCGAGGTTTCTTGCTGTTTCACCTACGTAAATCTTGTCAGTAGGCTGGAAGTACGTATAATTGTAACTGAAAGTATGTGGAAGGGCGCCACAGCCGAACCTGCCTCTCTCTGCCCCTTGGCTAGCCAAGGGGCACCTCACTCAGAGCCTTTATATACCCTCTGTGTCCATGTATTGTTTGTAATGGCTTGATAAAGCTCCTGGAGAGCGAAACGTTGCCACAATAAATGTCACATTAGTTGCACTTGTGTCCTTTTACTTTACATATTGTCGGTAATTCTACCAACTTTATTACAACACATGAGTTGCATAAGTCTGGACGTGGAGCTGAGTGCATGATCATCGTATCAATGGCTTATTTGAAGTCCAGTGTTACGGCTATGTCCGAAATTTTGATGATATTGACAAGGTTTTGAACCTCGTTAATGAAGAACTCGTTCAAACTGTCGACCTAGAGTCTGATTAATGACTTACAGAACACAAGAGTCATACTGACACTCCAGTATTTCACTCATTGTTTGTTGTCGTCAGTTTAACTGCACGTGAGCAATGGATCGCTACTGGATGTGAATTTTTGCCCAGGATTTGGCAAATAAGAAATATCTTAAGTTTCTTTCAGTTTCATTAACTGCTTTTAGTTCCTTCTATTTCTACTGGACTCGGAATGATTCATTCAACTTAAGTTCAATATCTTCTATTGCTCTAGTTAGTGTTTCCGTCCGCATTTCAAACAGTATAGTGTTCCTCAGCAGCTTTCTCTGTGATACGTCGTCTTCGCCTGTACAGGAAGCGACTCTTCCTTTCCACGGAGAGCTAGCCAGGACAATAAAGGCTAGCCAGGACAAGAGAGGCTAGCCAGGACAGGAGAAGCTAGCCAGGATAGAAGAGGCTAACCAGGACAGGAGAAGCTAGCCATGACAGGAGAGGCTAGCCATGACAGGAGAGGCTAGCCACGACATGAGAGGCTAGCCACGACATGAAAGGCTAGCCAGGACAGGAGAGGATAGCCATGACAGGAGAGGCTAGCCAGGACAGGAGAGGCTAGCCAGGACAGGAGAGGCTAGCCATGACAGGAGAGGCTAGCCATGACAGGAGAGGCTAGCCATGACAGGAGAGGCTAGACAGGACAGGAGAGGCTAGCCATGACAGGAGAAGCTAGCCATGACAGGAGAGGCTAGACAGGACAGGAGAGGCTAGCCATGACAGAAGAGGCTAGCCAGGACAGGAGAGGCTAGCCATGACAGGAGAGGCTAGCCATGACAGGAGAGGCTAGCTAGGACAGGAGAGGCTAGCCATGACAGGAGAGGCTAGCCATGACAGGAGAGGCTAGCCAGGCTTCCCTACCACCATCACTCGCTAGTGATGAGAGTGCTGGTAACACCAACATACAATCCAGACCTCTACATGTCCACCACACACATTATACTGACTGTATGTCCACCACACACAGTATACTGACTGTATGTCCACCACACACAGTATACTGACTGTATGTCCACCACACACAGTATACTGACTGTATGTCCACCACACACAGTATACTGACTGTATGTCCACCACACACAGTATACTGACTGTATGTCCACCACACACAGTATACTGACTGTATGTCCACCACACACAGTATACTGACTGTATGTCCACCACACACAGTATACTGACTGTATGTCCACCACACACAGTATACTGACTGTATGCCCACCACACACAGTATACTGATTGTATGTCCACCACACATAGTATACTGACTGTATGTCCACCACACACAGTATACTGACTGTATGTCCACCACACACAGTATACTGACTGTATATCCACCACACACAGTATACTGACTATGTCCACCACACACAGTATACTGACTGTATGTCCACCACACACAGCATACTGATTGTATGTCCACCACACACAGTATACTGACTGTATGTCCATCCACCACACACAGTATACTGATTGTATGTCCACCACACACAGTATACTGACTGTATGTCCACCACACACAATATACTGACTGTATGCCCACCACACACAGTATACTGACTGTATGTCCACTACACACAATATACTGACTGTATGTCCACCACACACAGTATACTGACTGTATGCCCACCACACACAGTATACTGATTGTATGTCCACCACACACAGTATACTGACTATGTCCACCACACACAGTATACTGATTGTATGTCCACCACACACAGTATACTGACTGTATGTCCACCACACACAGTATACTGACTGTATGTCCACCACACACAGTATACTGACTGTATGCCCACCACACACAGTATACTGACTGTATGCCCACCACATACAGTATACTGACTGTGTGTCCACCACACACAGTATACTGACTGTATTCACTACACACAGTATACTGACTGTATGTCCACCACACACAGTATACTGACTGTATGTCCACCACACACAGTATACTGACTGTATGTCCACCACACAGTATACTGACTGTATGTCCACCACACACAGTATACTGACTGCATATCCACCACACACAGTATACTGACTGTATGTCCACCACACACAGTATACTGACTGTATGTCCACCACACACAGTATACTGACTGAATGTCCACCACATACAGTATACTGACTGTATGTCTACCACACAGTATACTGACTGTATGCCCACCACACACAGTATACTGACTGTATGTCCACCACACAGTATACTGACTGTATGCCCACCGCACACAGTATACTGACTGTATGTCCACCACACACAGTATACTGACTGTATGTCCACCACATACAGAATACTGACTATGTCCACCACACACAGTATACTGACTGTATGCTCACCACACACAGTATACTGACTGTATGTCCACCACACACAGTATACTATGTCCACCATACACAGTATACTGACTGTATGCCTACCACACACAGTATACTGACTGTATGTCCACCACACACAGTATACTGACTGTATGCCCACCACACACAGTATACTGATTGTATGTCCACCACACACAGTATACTATGTCCACCATACACAATATACTGACTGTATGCCTACCACACGCACTATACTGACTGTATGTCCACCACACACAGTATACTGCCTGTATGCCCACCACACACAGTATACTGACTGTATGTCCACCACACACAGTATACTGACTGTATGCCTACCACACACAGTATACTGACTGTATGTCCACCACACACAGTATACTGACTGTATGTCCACCACACAGTATACTGACTCTGCATGACCACCACACAGTATACTGACTCTGCATGACCACCACACAGTATACTGACTTTGCATGACCACCACACAGTATACTGACTCTTCATGACTAGCAGTAACAGCCTGATTAATCAGACCCTAATCCACCATGAGGCCTGATCTGAGACCGAGCCGCGGGGGCGTTGACCCCCGAAACCTTCTCCAGGTAAACCATCCTGGTGTTACATATGTTACTACCATCCTGGTGTTACATATGTTACTACCACCCCGGTGTTACATGTATTACTACCACCCTGGTATAACATGTGTTACTACCATCCTAGTGTCACATGTGTTACTATCGTCAACATCATTTGATGGCTCAGGGGTAATACGGGATGTCCTGGTCAGCTCTCTTGGACTTCAGTGCTCCTCACTGGTGACTGTTGTGGTGGAAGTACCTGTTGCTTGCAGACTAGGAAGTACCTGTTGCTTGCATGACCACCACACAGTATACTGACTCTTCATGACTAGCAGTAACAGCCTGATTAATCAGACCCTAATCCACCATGAGGCCTGGTCTGAGACCGAGCCGCGGGGGCGTTGACCCCCGAAACCTTCTCCAGGTAAACCATCCTGGTGTTACATATGTTACTACCATCCTGGTGTTACATATGTTACTACCACCCCGGTGTTACATGTATTACTACCACCCTGGTATAACATGTGTTACTACCATCCTAGTGTCACATGTGTTACTATCGTCAACATCATTTGATGGCTCAGGGGTAATACGGGATGTCCTGGTCAGCTCTCTTGGACTTCAGTGCTCCTCACTGGTGACTGTTGTGGTGGAAGTACCTGTTGCTTGCAGACTAGGCGTTTACTGTAGTCTGTTTCTGTATCATGGGGCCCATTGGCTGCCGTTGTCGGCTGGGAGTATCGGAAGCTGGCTGAAGGACGCCACCCCGTCGATGTTTCCTTGATTCCTCAGCTTCCTTCGTCGCTGTGGCCGGGGAAGTGGCCCTTGATTCCGTGTTATTGTAGACTCCTCTGGACGAGGCTGCTGCTCGGTGGTGAGGGCTGTGTTTGATGTTAGGCAGTGAAGGTTCCAAGCATGATGTTTCTCGCCGCAGTTCGAACATCTAGGTTCCTTAGGTTTACCTCTCTTCAGTTTACTCAAGCAGTCCTTTGTTGGGTGAGACCGCCTACAGATGCCGCTTATTTCCTTAAACTGACATCGGGCGCTGAGGTGGCTCTACCTCTGATACCTTAAAGGTACTGGGTTGTACGTCCTAACTGGTATTTTCCCCAGCAACCGAGATCCAACTGAGCTGGAAGAGGTCCTGTATGTTGAATCAAGACGGAATATTGCTGTCTTTCTTGGCTTGGAGCCGTTCAACTTTCAGGATGTTTTTGTTACTGTGGACTGCATCGAGAGGCATGTCTAGTGGATAGTGAAATAATACTTTTGTTACTAGCTCTATGGATCTAAGCTCTGTCAGGACAAGTGGCGATTCCAGGTCGTTCACCTAATGCAGTACCTCATAGGATTCTGTGTTTCAGGGAGTTTACTTGGAGTTTACCTGGAGAGAGTTCCGGGGGTCAACGCCCCCGCGGCCCGGTCTGTGACCAGGCCTCATGGTGGATCAGAGCCTGATCAACCAGGCTGTTACTGCTGGCTGCACGCAATCCAACGTACGAGCCACAGCCCGGCTGATCAGGTACCGACTTTAGGTGAGAATAAACTTTCAAACTTGGGGACACAGATATCTTCAGGTTATATTTTTTCTCCAGGTGGATTATACCTGAATATGGGATGTGGTGTCGTTTGTTTATCAACCTGAATTTATTGAAGCAAGGTAATTAATAACTGTCTGCAGCTTCGGGGGTTCCTGCTACCTGCCAACCTTCTCCATCCTATACATCTGTAGCTAGGATGAATATTTCTTGATCCATCCCCATCTCACTGGCCCGGCTGGTTTCGCTTGCTTCACTGTCCCAAGAGTCCAGGGAGTCCAGTGAGTGGTCTCGCAGCCCAGGGAGTCCAGTGAGTGGTCTCGCGGCCCAGGGAGTCCAGTGAGTGGTCTCGCGGCCCAGGGAGTCCAGTGAGTGGTCTCGCGGCCCAGGGAGTCCAGTGAGTGGTCTCGCGGCCCAGGGAGTCCAGTGAGTGGTCTCGCGGCTTCTTCGTCTGAACTGCGCCCTACATTTCCAACTCCGATTCCTCCTCTGAGTCCCTGGAACATCGTGATCTCTTCCTTCTGGAAGAAGCCATGTGCTTTCGTATTGCAAGACGATGATGGTGACAACCCTAATGAATGTTGTCACCCGAAGTGATGATGCTGTCTCAAATGAAGTAACGTGTAAAAATAATAGGACAGTACAAAGTTTATAAGGCTGAGATGTCACCTCACATATGACCTTACACCTCACCCAGCACAACGAGCGTGGGGGTGAAGTGATGATTTTATCAGGTCACATGTCAAGTGAAATTTATAACTGACATTCCAGGCATAGCCAAAATTTCTCAAAAATTCCATAACTGAATCTAATTTTTATAACCCTGAACTAATATTCATATTAAAATCAATACTATTTTTAATGAAACTTGATTTAATTAAATTTCAACTATAGACCAGCTTGATATAACTTTCTCAGACTTCTGAAAACCAACTGGGTGGTTAAAATCTCTCACCCTTGCTTAAGATTACATACAACTGACTACTATATAGCAGTCGAGTCTGTACAATCCTTGACTTAAATTATACAGGGCATTTCTATCACGTTTTAAGAGAGAGGATTTAATTGTTTTTATGACAAAACTGTTGGGAACAATGACCTGAGCTGCTGCCCACCCCAGTAGATGGTTGCAGGTACTAGGTGGCTACAGATTACACTTGACTCCTGAGTTGTCCTAATCAATGACCAGGAAACTTATCTATGCCCTTTCTTATAAATATAATTATATAACTGATAAAATTGTGTGTTATGGCTTGCAGTTTTCTACATGAAGTTATGCATTATGCTCAAAAAACAAGGCAAGGCCATGGGATTTCACGGCCCCTTACTCAGCAATTTGCCCATAGAATTCTACGAGATTAGAATCTCAAAGACATCCTCCCCAGTAGATTAGAAATGTAGACAATGTTCTTAATCTGCGAAGCAGCAATCACAATAGTGGTGAATTCCTACCTAAACTTAATGGTTTAATACCCTCAATAAGTTACCTTTGAGTATTTTCCCCTCAACCTGTCTGTTGCAAGTTTTGTAATACTACGTAGTTCCTGAAGCACGAAAGTGTGAAAGACATACAGCTAATGTCTTCCATCTCTCCGTGGATTGTTTTCCATTACTAGGATCGCCTATTTGCATTTTAATGATATACTGTATATATATATATATATATATATATATATATATATATATATATATATATATATATATATATATATATATATATATATATATTTATTATTATTATCACATGATTATTATTATTATCACATGAAGTTATGCATTATGCTCAAAAAACAAGGCAAGGCCATGGGATTTCACGGCCCCTTACTCAGCAATTTGCCCATAGAATTCTACGAGATTAGAATCTCAAAGACATCCTCCCCAGTAGATTAGAAATGTAGACAATGTTCTTAATCTGCGAAGCAGCAATCACAATAGTGGTGAATTCCTACCTAAACTTAATGGTTTAATACCCTCAATAAGTTACCTTTGAGTATTTTCCCCTCAACCTGTCTGTTGCAAGTTTTGTAATACTACGTAGTTCCTGAAGCACGAAAGTGTGAAAGACATACAGCTAATGTCTTCCATCTCTCCGTGGATTGTTTTCCATTACTAGGATCGCCTATTTGCATTTTAATGATATACTGTATATATATATATATATATATATATATATATATATATATATATATATATATATATATATATATATATATATATATTTATTATTATTATCACACTGGCCGATTCCCACCAAGGCAGGGTGGCCCGAAAAAGAAAAACTTTCACCATCATTCATTCCATCACTGTCTTGCCAGAAGGGTGCTTTACACTACAGTTTTTAAACTGCAACATTAACACCCCTCCTTCAGAGTGCAGGCACTGTACTTCCCATCTCCAGGACTCAAGTCCGGCCTGCCGGTTTCCCTGAATCCCTTCATAAATGTTACTTTGCTCACACTCCAACAGCACGTCAAGTATTAAAAACCATTTGTCTCCATTCACTCCTATCAAAACACGCTCACGCATGCCTGCTGGAAGTCCAAGCCCCTCGTACACAAAACCTCCTTTACCCCCTCCCTCCAACCTTTCCTAGGCCGATCCCTACCCCGCCTTCCTTCCACTACAGACTGATACACTCTTGAAGTCATTCTGTTTCGCTCCATTCTCTCTACATGTCCGAACCACCTCAACAACCCTTCCTCAGCCCTCTGGACAACAGTTTTGGTAATCCCGCACCTCCTCCTAACTTCCAAACTACGAATTCTCTGCATTATATTCACACCACACATTGCCCTCAGACATGACATCTCCACTGCCTCCAGCCTTCTCCTCGCTGCAACATTCACCACCCATGCTTCACACCCATATAAGAGCGTTGGTAAAACTATACTCTCATACATTCCCCAATTTGCCTCCAAGGACAAAGTTCTTTGTCTCCACAGACTCCTAAGTGCACCGCTCACCCTTTTACCCTCATCAATTCTATGATTCACCTCATCTTTCATAGACCCATCCGCTGACACGTCCACTCCCAAATATCTGAATACATTCACCTCCTCCATACTCTCTCCCTCCAATCTGATATCCAATCTTTCATCACCTAATCTTTTTGTTATCCTCATAACCTTACTCTTTCCTGTATTCACTTTTAATTTTCTTCTTTTGCATACCCTACCAAATTCATCCACCAACCTCTGCAACTTCTCTTCAGAATCTCCCAAGAGCACAGTGTCATCAGCAAAGAGCAACTGTGACAACTCCCACTTTATGTGTGATTCTTTATCTTTTAACTCCACGCCTCTTGCCAAGACCCTCGCATTTACTTCTCTTACAACCCCATCTATAAATATATTAAACAACCACAGTGACATCACACATCCTTGTCTAAGGCCTACTTTTACTGAGAAATAATTTCCCTCTTTCCTACATACTCTAACTTGAGCCTCACTATCCTCGTAAAAACTCTTCACTGCTTTCAGTAACCTACCTCCTACACTATACACCTGCAACATCTGCCACATTGCCCCCCTATCCACCCTGTCATACGCCTTTTCCAAATCCATAAATGCCACAAAAACATCTTTAGCCTTATCTAAATACTGTTCACTCATATGTTTCACTGTAAACACCTGGTCCACACACCCCCTACCTTTCCTAAAGCCTCCTTGTTCATCTGCTATCCTATTCTCCGTCTTACTCTTAATTCTTTCAATAGTAACTCTACCATACACTTTACCAGGTATACTCAACAGACTTATCCCCCTATAATTTTTGCACTCTCTTTTGTCCACTTTGCCTTTATACAAAGGAACTATGCATGCTCTCTGCCAATCCCTAGGTACCTTACCTTCTTCCATACATTTATTAAATAATTGCACCAACCACTCCAAAACTATATCCCCACCTGCTTTTAACATTTCTATCTTTATCCCATCAATCCTGGCTGCCTTACCCCCTTTCATTTTACCTACTGCCTCACGAACTTCCCCCACACTCACAACTGGCTCTTCCTCACTCCTACAAGATGTTATTCCTCCTTGGCCTATACACGAAATCACAGCTTCCCTATCTTCATCAACATTTAACAATTCCTCAAAATATTCCCTTCATCTTCCCAATACCTCTAACTCTCCATTTAATAACTCTCCTCTCCTATTTTTAACTGACAAATCCATTTGTTCTCTAGGCTTCCTTAACTTGTTAATCTCACTCCAAAACTTTTTCTTATTTTCAACAAAATTTGTTGATAACATCTCACCCACTCTTTCATTTGCTCTCTTTTTACATTGCTTCACCACTCTCTTAACCTCTCTCTTTTTCTCCATATAATCTTCCCTCCTTGCATCACTTCTACTTTGTAAAAACTTCTCATATGCTAACTTTTTCTCCCTTGCTACTCTCTTTACATCATCATTCCACTAATCGCTCCTCTTCCCTCCCGCACCCACTTTCCTGTAACCACAAACTTCTGCTGAACACTCTAACACTACATTTTTAAACCTACCCCATACCTCTTCGACCCCATTGCCTATGCTCTCATTAGCCCATCTATCCTCCAATAGCTGTTCATATCTTACCCTAACTGCCTCCTCTTTTAGTTTATATACCTTCACCTCTCTCTTCCCTGATGCTTCTATTCTCCTTGTATCCCATCTACCTTTTACTCTCAGTGTAGCTACAACTAGAAAGTGATCTGATATATCTGTGGCCCCTCTATAAACATGTACATCCTGAAGTCTACTCAACAGTCTTTTATCTACCAATACATTATCCAACAAACTACTGTCATTTCGCCCTACATCATATCTTG
This sequence comes from Cherax quadricarinatus, assembly GCF_038502225.1. Taxonomy (NCBI): domain Eukaryota; kingdom Metazoa; phylum Arthropoda; class Malacostraca; order Decapoda; family Parastacidae; genus Cherax; species Cherax quadricarinatus. The sequence goes on along the minus strand of NC_091377.1, from coordinate 14,544,468 downwards.
TATACTTATTTATCCTCTTTTTCTTAAAATATGTATTACCTATAACTAAACCCCTTTCTATACAAAGTTCAATCAAAGGGCTCCCATTATCATTTACACCTGGCACCCCAAACTTACCTACCACACCCTCTCTAAAAGTTTCTCCTACTTTAGCATTCAGGTCCCCTACCACAATTACTCTCTCACTTGGTTCAAACGTTCCTATACATTCACTTAACATCTCCCAAAATCTCTCTCCTCTACATTCCTCTCTTCTCCAGGTGCATACGCGCTTATTATGACCCACTTTTCGCATCTAACCTTTACTTTAATCCACATAATCCTTGAATTTACACATCCATATTCTCTTTTCTCCTTCCATAACTGATCCTTCAACATTACTGCTACCCCTTCCTTAGCTCTAACTCTCTCAGATACTCCAGATTTAATCCCATTTATTTCCCCCCACCGAAACTCCCCTACCCCTTTCAGCTTTGTTTCGCTTAGGGCCAGGACATCCAACTTCTTTTCATTATATATATATATATATATATATATATATATATATATATCTATATATATATATATATATATATATATATATATATATATATATATGCAATAAGATCACAGTAAACAGGTGATTTCAGAATATGCAAAACAACCACTCTGAAAGAATAGAGAAATTCCAAGCGCTTTCGTGACTACTCACATTATCAAGAAACTATGAAAGTAAAGCATCCAAGGAAGCTATATAAGGGGTCTGGCCAGCACCTCACTATCAGATCCCACAACGGTTAAACACCTGACGCGCGCCGACCCAACTTGGATAGGTCCTTTGCACAACTCACCCACAAACTATTCTACCCAAGAAAATTTAAAAATTATTATTTGTCCAGTGTATTATTAAATTCTTCCCAAATTCTATTAATTATAAATGGATCTAATTTATATAAACCAAAGGAAATATTCATATTATTGTCAAAACTGCAGTTTTGACAATAATATATATATATATATATATATATATATATATATATATATATATATATATATATATATATATATATATATATACATATATATAAATAAATACATATATATATATATATATATATATATATATATATATATATATATATATATATATATATATATATATATATATATATATATATATATATATGTCGTGCCGAATATGTAAAACTGGTCAATTAGCAAGAACTCATTTAAAATTAACTCCTTTCTAAAATGTTCTCTTAATACGTTTAAAGATATATATTTTCCATTAATGTTAATGTACAAAATTTTAATTTTGCACCAAAAGAATCTTAGAAAACTTACCTAACCTTATTTTAACAAGTGCAATTTAGTTTAGCCTAACCCAACTAAATATATTTTAGTTTTGTTTACAATAATTTAATACTAAACAAACACAGTGAAATATATTTTTTCGTTAGGTTCAGAATGATTTTGTCGAAATTATTGCATACACAAATTTTCGCTTGTCCTATATGGCAAGATGAGCGTTGCTATTTAAGCCAAGATCGCAAGTTCTGCCTAGTAGGTTGGTAGACAGCAACCACCCAGGGAAGTACTACCGTCCTGCCAGATGACTGTGAAACAAAAACCTGTAACTGTTTTGCATGATGGTAGGATTGCTGGTTTCTTTTTCTGTCTCATAAACACGCTAAGATAACAGGGATATCTTGCTACTCCTACTTACACTTTGGTCACACTTCACAGACACGCACATGCATATATATATATACATACATCTAGGTTTTTCTCCTTTTTCTAAATAGCTCTTGTTCTTTTTTATTTCTTCTATTGTCCATGGGGAAGTGGAAAAGAATCTTTCCTCCGTAAGCCATGCGTGTCGTATGAGGCGACTAAAATGCCGGGAGCAATGGGCTAGTAACCCCTTCTCCTGTATACAATTACTAAAAAAGAGAAGAAGAAAAACTTTATAAAACTGGGTTGCTTAAATGTGCGTGGATGTAGTGCGGATGACAAGAAACAGATGATTGCTGATGTTATGAATGAAAAGAAGTTGGATGTCCTGGCCCTAAGCGAAACAAAGCTGAAGGGGGTAGGAGAGTTTCAGTGGGGGGAAATAAATGGGATTAAATCTGGAGTATCTGAGAGAGTTAGAGCAAAGGAAGGGGTAGCAGTAATGTTAAATGATCAGTTATGGAAGGAGAAAAGAGAATATGAATGTGTAAATTCAAGAATTATGTGGATTAAAGTAAAGGTTGGATGGGAGAAGTGGGTCATAATAAGCGTGTATGCACCTGGAGAAGAGAGGAATGCAGAGGAGAGAGAGAGATTTTGGGAGATGTTAAGTGAATGTATAGGAGCCTTTGAACCAAGTGAGAGAGTAATTGTGGTAGGGGACTTGAATGCTAAAGTAGGAGAAACTTTTAGAGAGGGTGTGGTAGGTAAGTTTGGGGTGCCAGGTGTAAATGATAATGGGAGCCCTTTGATTGAACTTTGTATAGAAAGGGGTTTAGTTATAGGTAATACATATTTTAAGAAAAAGAGGATAAATAAGTATACACGATATGATGTAGGGCGAAATGACAGTAGTTTGTTGGATTATGTATTGGTAGATAAAAGACTGTTGAGTAGACTTCAGGATGTACATGTTTATAGAGGGGCCACAGATATATCAGATCACTTTCTAGTTGTAGCTACACTGAGAGTAAAAGGTAGATGGGATACAAGGAGAATAGAAGCATCAGGGAAGAGAGAGGTGAAGGTTTATAAACTAAAAGAGGAGGCAGTTAGGGTAAGATATAAACAGCTATTGGAGGATAGATGGGCTAATGAGAGCATAGGCAATGGGGTCGAAGAGGTATGGGGTAGGTTTAAAAATGTAGTGTTAGAGTGTTCAGCAGAAGTTTGTGGTTACAGGAAAGTGGGTGCAGGAGGGAAGAGGAGCGATTGGTGGAATGATGATGTAAAGAGAGTAGTAAGGGAGAAAAAGTTAGCATATGAGAAGTTTTTACAAAGTAGAAGTGATGCAAGGAGGGAAGAGTATATGGAGAAAAAGAGAGAAGTTAAGAGAGTGGTGAAGCAATGTAAAAAGAGAGCAAATGAGAGAGTGGGTGAGATGTTATCAACAAATTTTGTTGAAAATAAGAAAAAGTTTTGGAGTGAGATTAACAAGTTAAGAAAGCCTAGAGAACAAATGGATTTGTCAGTTAAAAATAGGAGAGGAGAGTTATTAAATGGAGAGGTAGAGGTATTGGGAAGATGGAAGGAATATTTTGAGGAATTGTTAAATGTTGATGAAGATAGGGAAGCTGTGATTTCGTGTATAGGGCAAGGAGGAATAACATCTTGTAGGAGTGAGGAAGAGCCAGTTGTGAGTGTGGGGGAAGTTCGTGAGGCAGTAGGTAAAATGAAAGGGGGTAAGGCAGCCGGGATTGATGGGATAAAGATAGAAATGTTAAAAGCAGGTGGGGATATAGTTTTGGAGTGGTTGGTGCAATTATTTAATAAATGTATGGAAGAGGGTAAGGTACCTAGGGATTGGCAGAGAGCATGCATAGTTCCTTTGTATAAAGGCAAAGGGGATAAAAGAGAGTGCAAAAATTATAGGGGGATAAGTCTGTTGAGTGTACCTGGTAAAGTGTATGGTAGAGTTATAATTGAAAGAATTAAGAGTAAGACGGAGAATAGGATAGCAGATGAACAAGGAGGCTTTAGGAAAGGTAGGGGGTGTGTGGACCAGGTGTTTACAGTGAAACATATAAGTGAACAGTATTTAGATAAGGCTAAAGAGGTCTTTGTGGCATTTATGGATTTGGAAAAGGCGTATGACAGGGTGGATAGGGGGGCAATGTGGCAGATGTTGCAAGTGTATGGTGTAGGAGGTAGGTTACTGAAAGCAGTGAAGAGTTTTTACGAGGATAGTGAGGCTCAAGTTAGAGTATGTAGGAAAGAGGGAAATTTTTTCCCAGTAAAAGTAGGCCTTAGACAAGGATGTGTGATGTCACCGTGGTTGTTTAATATATTTATAGATGGGGTTGTAAGAGAAGTAAATGCGAGGGTCTTGGCAAGAGGCGTGGAGTTAAAAGATAAAGAATCACACACAAAGTGGGAGTTGTCACAGCTGCTCTTTGCCGATGACACTGTGCTCTTGGGAGATTCTGAAGAGAAGTTGCAGAGATTGGTGGATGAATTTGGTAGGGTGTGCAAAAGAAGAAAATTAAAGGTGAATACAGGAAAGAGTAAGGTTATGAGGATAACAAAAAGATTAGGTGATGAAAGATTGAATATCAGATTGGAGGGAGAGAGTATGGAGGAGGTGAACGTATTCAGATATTTGGGAGTGGACGTGTCAGCGGATGGGTCTATGAAAGATGAGGTGAATCATAGAATTGATGAGGGAAAAAGAGTGAGTGGTGCACTTAGGAGTCTGTGGAGACAAAGAACTTTGTCCTTGGAGGCAAAGAGGGGAATGTATGAGAGTATAGTTTTACCAACGCTCTTATATGGGTGTGAAGCGTGGGTGATGAATGTTGCAGCGAGGAGAAGGCTGGAGGCAGTGGAGATGTCATGTCTGAGGGCAATGTGTGGTGTGAATATAATGCAGAGAATTCGTAGTTTGGAAGTTAGGAGGAGGTGCGGGATTACCAAAACTGTTGTCCAGAGGGCTGAGGAAGGGTTGTTGAGGTGGTTCGGACATGTAGAGAGAATGGAGCGAAACAGAATGACTTCAAGAGTGTATCAGTCTGTAGTGGAAGGAAGGCGGGGTAGGGGTCGGCCTAGGAAGGGTTGGAGGGAGGGGGTAAAGGAGGTTTTGTGTGCGAGGGGCTTGGACTTCCAGCAGGCATGCGTGAGCGTGTTTGATAGGAGTGAATGGAGACAAATGGTTTTTAATACTTGACGTGCTGTTGGAGTGTGAGCAAAGTAACATTTATGAAGGGATTCAGGGAAACCGGCAGGCCGGACTTGAGTCCTGGAGATGGGAAGTACAGTGCCTGCACTCTGAAGGAGGGGTGTTAATGTTGCAGTTTAAAAACTGTAGTGTAAAGCACCCTTCTGGCAAGACAGTGATGGAGTGAATGATGGTGAAAGTTTTTCTTTTTCGGGCCACCCTGCCTTGGTGGGAATCGGCCGGTGTGATAATAAAAAAAAAAATAAATATATATATATATATGTATGTATATATATATATATGTATATGTATATATATATACATATATAAATATATATATGCAATAAAATCACAGTAAACAGGTGATTTCAAAATATGCAAAACAACCACTCTGAAAGAATAGAGAAATTCCAAGCGCTTTCGTGACTACTCACATTATCGTGAGTAGTCACGAAAGCGCTTGGAATTTCTCTATTTTTTCAGAGTGGTTGTTTTGCATATATATATATATATATATATATATATATATATATATATATATATATATATATATATATATATATATATATATATATATATATATATATATAAAGGCACAATACTATGACTGGAACAATACACAAATAACCCGCATATAGCAGACATAAGTTTATGACGACATATTCAGTCCGACTTGGACCATTTACAAGTCACATTAACACATGAAGGTGAGGGAGCCAGTATATATAGGAGAGGAGGACAGAGACGAGACAGAGGGAAGAAGAAAGGCTGGTAATGGATGTAGTAGGGGAAGAAGTAGTAGTGGAAGTAGGAAGTAGGGGAAGTAGTGGTAGACAGAAAGGGGAGTGAAGCGAGGCAACAGTGGAAGTAGTAGTAATGGTGGTGGGGGTAGTAGTAGTATAGTGGAAGTAGAAATAGAGTGAGTCTAAGAACAAGAAACAGCAGCACTGTAAGAGAGGTAATGACCCATAACTGTGGGACCAACAACACAGGGATGGGGGTAACTGAAGGTCAGAACATACCTAGGCAGAAGAAAGGAAGACAAAGAAAACTTAGGAAAGGAGAAGAGGTGGAGAGAGAGAGAGAAAATATCAAGTCAAGTCACGAGTATTCTGATGTTTGGAGCATTTGACAATGTAATAAGAAAGAAAGGTATCTACAGAGACAAAGCCAGAACTAACATTCATATTAGGAAAGCTGTGTATGAGTGAAGGCTAGAGACAGGGTAAACAGTGTTGGCAGAGGATTTAACACTTGTTTTGTGCTCTTAAAGTCTGTCAGAGAGCGGATAGTTCCACCAAATTATTGATGGGAAAAAGAGAAACACGAAATGGAGATTCTGAAAGCATCAACAGCAGGTACGGACTAGATCAGTGTGAAGGTATTAGTTTGGCAAAAAATAAGTTTGATGTCTAAGAAACAGAGAGAGTTGTTGAGATTAAAAAGACTGGAAATATAGGGTAGGTGCAGAACAGGAGATTTCAAGGGGGTAGAGAGTTTGGGAGAGAAAAAAGTGTGTTTAGCAAGCGAGAAGGCAGTTTATGAAATTGGAAGTGTAGCCAAGACGAGAGAACGAGTTACGAAGAGTGGATATTTCTTAGTCGAGGAACTGGGGGTCAGAAATGATAAGATTAGATTATGCCACCGAAGTGGCTAGTTTATTGTGCCCCTCATATGCATCTTGTAGACGGTAGCATAAGAGTATATGGATACAAAAGGCTCAAGAACTAGGCCCCAAAAGGGTTAACATGAGTACATCTGGATTTATATCTATAGTTCACTTATCTGTTACAAGCAAATTTAGGAAATTTGCTTAGTATATCTGGTATCTTATTTTCATTAATAAGATATCTTGACATGTCACATAGGTTATTATATTGTCCTCAATAAGTGGACAATTAAGCACATAGTGTTCAAGAGAGTGACCACATGCCTGACCACATAATTTACATTTAGTTTGATCATCATCTGTGTGTCTCCCAAACTGCCAGAAGTACTTGTAACCAAGCCTAAGCCTGGCCACTACAACATCAGTCTGTTCACATGCACGTTGCTCCATAAACATACTTATCTAGGTTCATGTTATCGTACTCAGACTTCTAATTGCATTCCTATAACTTTCATATTCATTATTTACTTGTCTTCTAGTACTATTCCTAATGCTAGACAGATATACCAAAGTTATATTCTACATTCTCCTTCTGGGTACTCTTCTTGGCTAACATATCAACTTTATCATGAAGGAGTAATCCAATGTGTGATGGGATCCATAGCAATTGTACATTAATTCCCTTTTCCAGGATTTTTGAGTATCTACACCTGGCTTCTCCAATGAGCATGTTGTTGGAGTCATTATATGAGTCAAGAGCCTTCAATGATGATACAGCATCAGTAATGATGATAGAGTCAAGCTTAGTGTTGTAAGTTAGCTTTAGCGCCATTAGGAGCCCAGTTATTAATTCTTATGCCTAACACAACAAACTTATTATGGTTCTTAACTAGGGAGGTGACAAGAGCAGCTGCAGCCCTGCCAGAAGACTCCTGTTTAGATCCATCAGTGACAACTTGTTACTACCAGCTAGGCGGGAAATTTCTTCTATGGGCAGTTGGTTTAACAAGTGATTTAAGGAAGGGATTACTAGCAATGAGCTTCTTGGGAGGAACTTGCAGGTATGTGGTATTAAATGAACACATCTTCCATGGAGGATTGAAATGCTCTAGTCTACAGTGATACAGTTCATGCAGTTTATAAAACTTAATGCGAATGCATGTTTTCACAATCCATTTAGATCTGTTTGTATTTACTTCTAGACACTTAGTAAGGTTCATTGTGACAATGTCTGGTTCATTTCTTAACATTTTAATACCGAGTACAGTGTTAATCAACAATCCTATCACTGATACTAGAAATACCAAGCTCCTTCCTCATATCAAGAACCTTTGTAGATTTGGGACAGCCAAGAATAATTCTGAGAGCTTCATTTTGCATTAACTCCAAGGGTAGGAGAGAACTTTCTCTAGCTAATATCAACATGGGAGCAGCATAATCAAGGACCTACCATAGGCTATGTACATCATTCTCACGATTCTCACATTAGCACCATAGTTGGGGTTGTAGCCAGCAACATTAGCACCACAGTTGGGGTTGTAGCCAGCAACATTAGCACCACAGTTGGGGTTGTAGCCAGCAACATTAGCACCACAGTTGGGGTTGTAGCCAGCAACATTAGCACCATAGTTGGGGTTGTAGCCAGCAACATTAGCACCATAGTTGGGGTTGTAGCCAGCAACATTAGCACCATAGTTGGGGTTGTAGCCAGCAACATTAGCACCACAGTTGGGGTTGTAGCCAGCAACATTAGCACCACAGTTGGGGTTGTAGCCAGCAACAGTTTTGAGAGCATTTAGCCTAGCTTCCATTTCTTATTTAGTTGTGGTATGGTGGATTTATTGAAGGCTACATCTACACCAAGATATCTGTAAGATTTAACGTAGCTAATGTTTTCACTCTGCAAACAGATGGGTAGTGGATGTCGTTTGTTTGTCAATATCTTTGTTGTAGAGCAGTGGTTCCCAAACTGGGGGGTAATGGAGGGGTGACAGAAAAAAAGTTATGAATTCTGAAAATCAAGAAAACAATGCGGTACCCGGTATGAGGATTATTGTTAACTTTGTCTTAGTATATAAAGTTGTAAAGTAAACCTATTATAAGTAAGTAATAAAGTTAAACCAAATAACAATAAACATCAAAAACTAATATACAGTATTAGAAAAGAAGAAATATATAGCTAAGTGTGTGGAAACCCAAAAGTATTTTGACAAGTATGCTTCAGGACAAAAGTCACTCAGTAGCCCAGATCGACCTGTCCAGTACGCGTCACTCACTTCCTGAGGCTGCCTCTATTTCACACTGTCAGTTTATCTGTGAGCATCAGCCGAGGTAGACATAAGCTGGTATGTATGTGTACTGCCCTGTGCAGTATATAGTTAGTATTTACCCACTGTTACTGTGAATTTGTAGTTATTATTAATTTTATATATAATGTATGTGTGGTTCTTACGTTTTCAATGGTTTTGCTAGGATTAGCAGAGTATGCGAGGCTGTATACGTTCACGTTTAGCCATATATATCAATAATAACAACATTTTGTGAAAGGGGTAACATGCTTTATGTGGCATGTTAAATTGGGTAACAAGCTGAAAAAGTTTGGGAACCACTGTTGTAGAGGAAGATATTATGAGGCCTAGTCGATTACAAAATGTTTTAACTTCATTATCCCCTGTTATATGGATCATGATGTCATCAGCATAGTTTACAGCTATATGGTTAGGTGAGGCAGGTAAAGCATTTAGGAGAGCATTAATCAGAACATTAAACAGCATGAGACTGTCCCTAGGTACATTACAGGGTGTACCTAGGTACATTACAGGGTGTACCTAGGTACATTACAGGGTGTACCTAGGGACATTAGACTCACTTCTAAAGCCTTGGTAGAGGACAGGTATCCTATTATCCAGCAGAGTAGGCTACCACCAATATTTAAGAGCACGGAGAGAGAAATAAGAGTATTTTCCTTGACAGAGGGAGCATAATAAGAAAAACACATTCATAGCATGTACATTTGTGCACAGTGGCTGAATGTACATGCGATAAACGGAAAAAGAAAAGCCTGTAGTTGAGTAATGGACATGAACATCAAGGAAAGGAAGCAAAGAATTAGATTCCCATTCAGCTTTAAACTTGATGGAAGGAACAAGATTGTTAAGAGCATCGAGAAATGGCTGCAAGAAACTAGAACCATGAGGCCAAAGAGCAAAGATGTCATGTACATAGCTAAGCCAGAGTGAAGGATGCACACCGATAGTAGAACAGTCTCGAAGTATTCCATGTAAAGTTTAGCAAGACCAGGAGATAGAGGAGAGCCCATAGTGGCACCACAGGGTTGGGAATGTAACTTTTTGCTTCCATTCCTTGATGTACATCTCCAACACTCGGCAACATCTTCATCACTGGCAACATCTCCAACACTCGGCAACATCTTCATCACTGGCAACATCTCCAACACTTGCCTATATTTATCACAAACCTATGTACGGTACCATGTACATTCACTACTTTTTTTACCACGCTTCCTCTGTCAAGAAAAGTATTCTTGTTTCTGCCCATCTTGGTGTTCTCCACATCTTGGTGTTCTCCACATCTTGGTGTTCTCCACATCTTGGTGTTCTCCACATCTTGGTGTTCTCCACATCTTGGTGTTCTCCACATCTTGGTGTTCTCCACATCTTGGTGTTCTCCACATCTTGGTGTTCTCCACATCTTGGTGTTCTCCACATCTTGGTGTTCTCCACATCTTGGTGTTCTCCACATCTTGGTGTTCTCCACATCTTGGTGTTCTCCACATCTTGGTGTTCTCCACATCTTGGTGTTCTCCACATCTTGGTGTTCTCCACATCTTGGTGTTCTCCACATCTTGGTGTTCTCCACATCTTGGTGTTCTCCACATCTTGGTGTTCTCCACATCTTGGTGTTCTCCACATCTTGGTGTTCTCCACATCTTGGTGTTCTCCACATCTTGGTGTTCTCCACATCTTGGTGTTCTCCACATCTTGGTGTTCTCCACATCTTGGTGTTCTCCACATCTTGGTGTTCTCCACATCTTGGTGTTCTCCACATCTTGGTGTTCTCCACATCTTGGTGTTCTCCACATCTTGGTGTTCTCCACATCTTGGTGTTCTCCACATCTTGGTGTTCTCCACATCTTGGTGTTCTCCACATCTTGGTGTTCTCCACATCTTGGTGTTCTCCACATCTTGGTGTTCTCCACATCTTGGTGTTCTCCACATCTTGGTGTTCTCCACATCTTGGTGTTCTCCACATCTTGGTGTTCTCCACATCTTGGTGTTCTCCACATCTTGGTGTTCTCCACATCTTGGTGTTCTCCACATCTTGGTGTTCTCCACATCTTGGTGTTCTCCACATCTTGGTGTTCTCCACATCTTGGTGTTCTCCACATCTTGGTGTTCTCCACATCTTGGTGTTCTCCACATCTTGGTGTTCTCCACATCTTGGTGTTCTCCACATCTTGGTGTTCTCCACATCTTGGTGTTCTCCGCAGGTTGGTGTTCTCCACATGTTGGTGTTCTCCACATCTTGGTGTTCTCCACATCTTGGTGTTCTCCACATCTTGGTGTTCTCCACATCTTGGTGTTCTCCACATCTTGGTGTTCACATCTTGGTGTTCACATCTTGGTGTTCTCCACATCTTGGTGTTCACATCTTGGTGTTCTCCACATCTTGGTGTTCACATCTTGGTGTTCTCCACATCTTGGTGTTCACATCTTGGTGTTCTCCACATCTTGGTGTTCTCCACATCTTGGTGTTCTCCACATCTTGTTCTCCACATCTTGGTGTTCTCCACATCTTGTTCTCCACATCTTGGTGTTCTCCACATCTTGTTCTCCACATCTTGGTGTTCTCCACATCTTGGTGTTCACATCTTGGTGTTCTCCACATCTTGGTGTTCACATCTTGGTGTTCTCCACATCTTGGTGTTCACATCTTGGTGTTCTCCACATCTTGGTGTTCACATCTTGGTGTTCTCCACATCTTGGTGTTCTCCACATCTTGGTGTTCTCCACATCTTGTTCTCCACATCTTGGTGTTCTCCACATCTTGTTCTCCACATCTTGGTGTTCTCCACATCTTGTTCTCCACATCTTGGTGTTCTCCACATCTTGGTGTTCACATCTTGGTGTTCTCCACATCCTGGTGTTCACATCTTGGTGTTCTCCACATTTCTAACTCCTTGACTCAGAAATTTTCACTCTTCGTAATTGGTTCTCTGGTCTTGACTACACTTCCAATTTCATAAGCTCTGCCTCCTCGCCTGCTAAACAGATATCTCTCCCAAACTCTCTACTCCTGTGAAATCTCTATTCTCTGTCTTCTCTATATTTCCAGTCTTACTAGTCTCAACAACTCTCTCTGTTTCTTAGACGTCAAACTTACTTTCCACCAAATTAATACCCTTCGCACTAATCTAGTTTGTACCTCCCCACCTGCTATTCATACTTCTACTACTACTACTACTCCATTACTACTATTACTGACCAGTGGGGTTCGAAACATGGATTAGGTAATTAACACTCACGTTGGATGTTCTAATATATTGGATGGAATATATGGGGAGCGCCAGGCCTGACTTGTCTACTTTCTTACGACTCTATTTGAAACTGCCTTGCCGAGTGTCTCACAGGGTGAGCGACATTCAAAACATACTCGGTCAGCATTAACGATAAGTGAATAACTGATTCACACAGGAGGCAGTGAATCAGTAACGGCTGGTTGAGTCAGTACTGCTGACACTACTGGTAACTGATACTACAGGTAACTGCTACTACCGGTAACTCATACTACTGGTAAATGACACTACTGGTAACTGATACTACTGGTAATTGATACTATTGGTAACTCATACTACTGGTAACTGACACTACTGGTAACTGATACTACTGGTAACTGACACTACTGGTAACTGACACTACTGGTAACTGATACTACTGGTAATTGATACTATTGGTAACTCATACTACTGGTAACTGACACTACTGGTAACTGATACTACATGTAACTGATACTACTGGTAACTGATAATACTGGTAACTGACACTACTGGTAACTGATACTACTGGTAACTGATACTACTAGTAACTGACACTACTGGTAACTGACACTACTGGTAACTGTTATTACTGGTAACTGACACTACTGGTAACTGATACTACTGGTAACTGATACTACTGGTAACTGATACTACTGGTAACATACTACTGGTAACTGATATTATTGGTAACTGATACTACTGGTAAGTGACACTACTGGTAACTGATACTATTGGTAACTGATACTACTGGTAACTGATACTACTGGTAACTGACACTACTGGTATATAAGTACATGTACAAGGTATATAAGTACATGTACAAGGTATACATGTACTAGGTATACAAATGCATGAACAAGGTATACAAGTACATGTACTAGGTATACAAGTGCATGTACAAGGTATATAAGTACATGTACAAGGTATACAAGTACATGTACTAGGTATACAAGTGCATGTACAAGGTATATAAGTACACGTACAAGGTATACAAGTACATGTACTAGGTATACAAGTACATGTACAAGGTATATAAGTACATGTACAAGGTATACAAGTACATATACAAGGTATACAAGTACATGTACAAGGTATATAAGTACATGTACAAGGTATACAAGTACATGTACAAGGTATACAAATACATGCACAAGGTATACAAGTACATGTACAAGGTATACTAGCACATGCACAAGGTATACAAGTACATGTACAAGGTATACTAGCACATGTACAAGGTATACAAGTACATGTTCAAGGTATACAACTACATGTACAAGGTATATAAATACATGTACAAGGTATACAACTACATGTACAAGTATACAAGTACATGTACAAGGTATACAAGTACATGTACAAGGTATACAAATACATGTACAAGGTATACAAGTACATGTACAAGGTATACAAGTACATGTACTAGGTATATAAATACATGTACAAGGTATACAACTACATGTACAAGTATACAAGTACATGTACAAAGTATACAAGTACATGTACAAGGTATACAAATACATGTACAAGGTATACAAGTACAAGGTATACTAGCACATGTACAAGGTATACAAGTACATGTACAATTATATAAATACATGTACAAGGTATACAACTACATGTACAAGTATACAAGTACATGTACAAGGTATACAAGTACATGTACAAGGTATACAAGTACATGTACAAAGTATGTAAGTACACGTACAAGGTATACAAGCACATGTACAAGGTATGTAAGTACATGTACAAGGTATGTAAGTACACGTACAAGGTATACAAGCACATGCACAAGGTATGTAAGTACATGTACAAGGTATACAAGTACATGCACAAGATATGTAAGTGTACGTACAAGGTATACAAGTACATGTACAAGGTATGCAAGTACATGTACAAGGTATACAAGCACATGTACAAGGTATGTAAGTACATGCACAAGGTATACAAGTACATGTACAAGGTATGTAAGTACATGTACAAGGTATACAAGTACATGTACAAGGTATGTAAGTAAATGTACAAGGTATGTAAGTACATGTACAAGGTATACAAGCACATTTACAAGGTATGTAAGTACATGTACAAGGTATACAAGCACATGTACAAGGTATACAATTACATGTACAAGGTATACAAGTAAATGTACAAGGTATGTAAGTACATGCACAAGGTATACAAGTACATGTACAAGGTATGTAAGTACATGTACAAGGTATACAAATACATGTACAAGGTATACAAGTACATGTACAAGATATACAAGTACATGTACAAGGTATACAAGTACATGTACAAGGTATGTAAGTACATGTACAAGGTATACAAGTACATGTATTAGGTATACATGTACATGTACAAGGTATGTAAGTACATGTACAAGGTATACAAGTACATGTACAAGGTATACAAGTACATGTACTAGGTATATAAATACATGTACAAGGTATACAACTACATGTACAAGTATACAAGTACATGTACAAAGTATACAAGTACATGTACAAGGTATACAAATACATGTACAAGGTATACAAGTACAAGGTATACTAGCACATGTACAAGGTATACAAGTACATGTACAATTATATAAATACATGTACAAGGTATACAACTACATGTACAAGTATACAAGTACATGTACAAGGTATACAAGTACATGTACAAGGTATACAAGTACATGTACAAAGTATGTAAGTACACGTACAAGGTATACAAGCACATGTACAAGGTATGTAAGTACATGTACAAGGTATGTAAGTACACGTACAAGGTATACAAGCACATGCACAAGGTATGTAAGTACATGTACAAGGTATACAAGTACATGCACAAGATATGTAAGTGCACGTACAAGGTATACAAGTACATGTACAAGGTATGCAAGTACATGTACAAGGTATACAAGCACATGTACAAGGTATGTAAGTACATGCACAAGGTATACAAGTACATGTACAAGGTATGTAAGTACATGTACAAGGTATACAAGTACATGTACAAGGTATGTAAGTAAATGTACAAGGTATGTAAGTACATGTACAAGGTATACAAGCACATTTACAAGGTATGTAAGTACATGTACAAGGTATACAAGCACATGTACAAGGTATACAATTACATGTACAAGGTATACAAGTAAATGTACAAGGTATGTAAGTACATGCACAAGGTATACAAGTACATGTACAAGGTATGTAAGTACATGTACAAGGTATACAAATACATGTACAAGGTATACAAGTACATGTACAAGATATACAAGTACATGTACAAGGTATACAAGTACATGTACAAGGTATGTAAGTACATGTACAAGGTATACAAGTACATGTATTAGGTATACATGTACATGTACAAGGTATGTAAGTACATGTACAAGGTATACAAGTACATGTACAAGGTATACAAGTACATGTACAAGGTATACAAGTATATGTACAAGGTATACAAGCACATGTACAAGGTATGTAAGTACATGTACAAGGTATACAAGTACATGTACAAGGTATACAAGTACATGTACAATGTATACAAGTACATGTAAAAGGTATGTAAGTACATGTACAAGGTATACAAGTGCATGTACAAGGTATACAAGTACATGTACAAGGTATACAAGTACATGTACAAGGTATACAAGTACATGTACAAGGTATACAAGTACATGTACAAGGTGTGTAAGTACATGTACAAGGTATACAAGTACATGTACAAGGTATACAAGTACATGTACAAGGTATACAGGTACATGTACAAGGTACATAAGTACACATACAAGGTATACAAGTACATGTACAAGGTATACAAGTACATGTAGAATGTATACAAGTACATGTACAAGGTATATAAATACATGTAGAAGGTATACAAGTACATGAAGAAGGTATACAAGTACATGTAGAAGGTATACAAGTACATGTACAAGGTATACAAATACATGTACAAGGTATACAAGTACAAGGTATACTAGCACATGTACAAGGTATACAAGTACATGTACAAGGTATATAAATACATGTACAAGGTATACAACTACATGTACAAGTATACAAGTACATGTACAAGGTATACAAGTACATGTACAAGGTATACAAGTACATGTACAAAGTATGTAAGTACACGTACAAGGTATACAAGCACATGTACAAGGTATGTAAGTACATGTACAAGGTATGTAAGTACACGTACAAGGTATACAAGCACATGCACAAGGTATGTAAGTACATGTACAAGGTATACAAGTACATGCACAAGATATGTAAGTGCACGTACAAGGTATACAAGTACATGTACAAGGTATGCAAGTACATGTACAAGGTATAAAAGCACATGTACAAGGTATGTAAGTACATGCACAAGGTATACAAGTACATGTACAAGGTATGTAAGTACATGTACAAGGTATACAAGTACATGTACAAGGTATGTAAGTAAATGTACAAGGTATGTAAGTACATGTACAAGGTATACAAGCACATTTACAAGGTATGTAAGTACATGTACAAGGTATACAAGCACATGTACAAGGTATACAATTACATGTACAAGGTATACAAGTAAATGTACAAGGTATGTAAGTACATGCACAAGGTATACAAGTACATGTACAAGGTATGTAAGTACATGTACAAGGTATACAAATACATGTACAAGGTATACAAGTACATGTACAAGATATACAAGTACATGTACAAGGTATACAAGTACATGTACAAGGTATGTAAGTACATGTACAAGGTATACAAGTACATGTATTAGGTATACATGTACATGTACAAGGTATGTAAGTACATGTACAAGGTATACAAGTACATGTACAAGGTATACAAGTACATGTACAAGGTATACAAGTATATGTACAAGGTATACAAGCACATGTACAAGGTATGTAAGTACATGTACAAGGTATACAAGTACATGTACAAGGTACACAAGTACATGTACAAGGTATACAAGTACATGTACAATGTATACAAGTACATGTAAAAGGTATGTAAGTACATGTACAAGGTATACAAGTGCATGTACAAGGTATACAAGTACATGTACAAGGTATACAAGTACATGTACAAGGTATACAAGTACATGTACAAGGTATACAAGTACATGTACAAGGTATACAAGTACATGTACAAGGTATACAAGTACATGTACAAGGTATACAAGTACATGTACAAGGTGTGTAAGTACATGTACAAGGTATACAAGTACATGTACAAGGTATACAAGTACATGTACAAGGTATACAGGTACATGTACAAGGTACATAAGTACACATACAAGGTATACAAGTACATGTACAAGGTATACAAGTACATGTACAAGGTACAAGTACATGTATACAAGTACAAGTACATGTACAAGGTATATAAATACATGTAGAAGGTATACAAGTACATGAAGAAGGTATACAAGTACATGTAGAAGGTATACAAGTACATGTACAAGGTATACAATTACATGTACAAGGTATACAATTACATGTACAAGGTATACAATTACATGTACAAGGTATACAAGTACATGTACAAGGTATACAGACCATAGCTGACATCAGTGACATACTACTATATAGAAAGTCGCTTGTTATGAAGAGCATTTCCCGCAAATTAGGTCAATTTTGTCCCGGGATGCGACCCACACCAGTCCACTAACACCCAGGATGCGACCCACACCAGTCTACTAACACCCAGGTACCTATTTTATACTGATGGGTGAACAGGGACAGCAGATGTCTTACGGAAACACGTCCCTAATGTTTTCCAGCCGTACCGGAGGAGATTCGAACTCCTGACCTCAGTGTGTGAGCTGAGTGCGCCATTGATCCAGCTACGGGACACCTCAAGCAGTAAGCCCAGTGAGAACAGTGATCCCAGTGAGAACAGTGAACCCAGTGAGAGCAGTGAGAAAAGTGATCCCAGTGAGAACAGTGATTCCAGTGAGAACAGTGAGCCCAGTGAACCCAGTGAGAACAGTGAACCCAGTGAACTCAGTGATAACAGTGAACCCAGTGAGAACAGTGAGAAAAGTGATCCCAGTGAGAACAGTGAGAAAAGTGATCCCAGTGAGAACAGTGAACCCAGTGAGAACAGTGAGCCCAGTGAGAACAGTGAACCCAGTGAAAACAGTGAGCCCAGTGAGAAAAGTGAACCCAGTGAACCCAGTGAGAACAGTGAGCCCAGTGAACCCAGTGAACCCAGTGAGAACAGTGAACCCAGTGAGAACAGTGAACCCAGTGAGAACAGTGAGCCCAGCGAGAACAGTGAGCCCAGTGAGAACAGTGAACCCAGTGAGAACAGTGAGCCCAGTGAGAACAGTGAGCCCAGTGAGAACAGTGAGCCCAGTGAGAACAGTGAGCCCAGTGAGAACAGTGAGCCCAGTGAGAACAATGAGCCCAGTGAGAACAGTGAGCCCAGTGAGAACAGTGAGCCCAGTGAGAACAGTGAGCCCAGTGAGAACAATGAGCCCAGTGAGAACAGTGAGCCCAGTGAGAACAGTGAACCCAGTGAGAACAGTGAGCCCAGTGAGAACAGTGAGCCCAGTGAGAACAGTGAGCCCAGTGAGAACAGTGAGCCCACGTACGCCAGAAGTCCCATGAATAATTCCCAAGATGCATTACACAAGTGTGGGAAGTTTGAAGTCGCTCGAATGAGACGTTCTCGAGGAATTACCGAAAAATCTGCGATAAGAGCGAACGAAATGTTAGTGGAAATGTTGAGAACATTTGTTAAGTCCTCGTTAAACTTAAAAATAAGCAAGTATTTCCTCGTTAAACTTAAAAATAAGCAAGTATTTCCTCGTTAAACTTAAAAATAAGCAAGTATTTCCTCGTTAAACTTAAAAATAAGCAAGTATTTCCTCGCTAAACTTAAAAATAAGCAAGTATTTCCTCGTTAAACTTAAAAATAAGCAAGTATTTCCTCGTTAAACTTAAAAATAAGCAAGTATTTTCTCGTTAAACTTAAAAATAAGCAAGTATTTCCTCGTTAAACTTAAAAATAAACAAGTATTTCCTCGTTAAACTGAAAAATAAACAAGTATTTCCTCGTTAAACTTAAAAATAAGCAAGTATTTCCTCGTTAAACTTAAAAATAAGCAAGTATTTCCTCGTTAAACTTAAAAATAAACAAGTATTTTCTCGTTAAACTTAAAAATAAACAAGTATTTCCTCGTTAAACTTAAAAATAAACAAATAACTCCTCGTTAAACATTAAAATAAACAAGTCACTCCTCGTTAAACATTAAAATAAACAAGTAACTCCTCGTTAAACATTAAAATAAACAAGTAACTCCTCGTTAAACATTAAAATAAACAAGTCACTCCTCGTTAAACATTAAAATAAACAAGTCACTCCTCGTTAAACATTAAAATAAACAAGTCACTCCTCGTTAAACATAAAAATAAACAAGTAACTCCTCGTTAAACATTAAAATAAACAAGTCACTCCTCGTTAAACATTAAAATAAACAAGTCACTCCTCGTTAAACATTAAAATAAACAAGTAACTTCTCGTTAAACATTAAAATAAACAAGTCACTCCTCGTTAAACATAAAAATAAACAAGTAACTCCTCGTTAAACATTAAAATAAACAAGTCACTCCTCGTTAAACATTAAAATAAACAAGTCACTCCTCGTTAAACATAATAAACAAGTAACTCCTCGTTAAACATTAAAATAAACAAGTCACTCCTCGTTAAACATTAAAATAAACAAGTCACTCCTCGTTAAACATAAAAATAAACAAGTAACTCCTCGTTAAACATTTTTAAAATAAACAAGTCACTCCTCGTTAAACATAAAAATAAACAAGTAACTCCTCGTTAAACATTAAAATAAACAAGTCACTCCTCGTTAAACATTAAAATAAACAAGTAACTCGTCGTTAAACATTAAAATAAACAAGTAACTCCTCGTTAAACATTAAAATAAACAAGTCACTCCTCGTTAAACATTAAAATAAACAAGTAACTCCTCGTTAAACATTAAAAATAAACAAGTCACTCCTCGTTAAACATTAAAATAAACAAGTAACTCTTCGTTAAACATTAAAAATAAACAAGTCACTCCTCGTTAAACATTAAAATAAACAAGTAACTCTTCGTTAAACATTAAAAATAAACAAGTCACTCCTCGTTAAACATTAAAATAAACAAGTCACTCCTCATTAAACTTAAAAATAAACAAGTCACTCCTCGTTAAACATTAAAATAAACAAGTCACTCCTCATTAAACTTAAAAATAAACAAGTCACTCCTCATTAAACATTAAAAACGACATAAATGTGGAACTTTATTTTTCCCAGTTAAATAACAAGCACAATAATAATAATAATAATAATAATAATAATAATAATAATAATAATAATAATAATATCAGAAGTAAGAGGTAAACCCACAAGGGTCGCAGAGGTTCGTCCTAGTTTTAAAAATTCAATAAAACTGGCGAAAAACTTAACAAACTGGCGCCTAAACAGACCAAAATTAAGGCAAAAATACTTTCAATTAAGACAGCAGAATTTAGGGTTTGAAGCCGAGCAGTTGGTTCATTCTCCAGATTTGACATCTTAAAAAATTATAGAATAAAATTGTAATACTGAATTTTTTTTAACCGAGACTGAATGACAAGACGAGTCTTAACATACCTCACAAACTGTGAAAGTTTGAAGCCGATAAGGTAAGCCATTCTCCAGTTTTGTCAGACTCCAATGATTCCAGTATTTTTATCTAAGTTACTATATCAACAAACTAAGGTGGTGCAGGCTGGGTGGTGCAGGCTGGGTGGTGCAGGCTGGGTGGTGCAGGCTGGGTGGTGCAGGCTGGGTGGTGCAGGCTGGGTGGTGCAGGCTGGGTGGTGCAGGCTGGTTGGTGCAGGCTGGTTGGTGCAGGCTGGGTGGTGCAGGCTGGGTGGTGCAGGCTGGGTGGTGCAGGCTGGGTGGTGCAGGCTGGGTGGTGCAGGCTGGGTGGTGCAGGCTGGGTGGTGCAGGCTGGGGTAGTGTAGGCTGGGGTGGTGCAGGCTGGGTGGGGCAGGCTGGGTGGTGCAGGCTGGGTGGTGCAGGCTGGGGTAGTGTAGGCTGGGGTGGTGTAGGCTGGGTGGGGCAGGCTGGGTGGTGCAGGCTGGGTGGTGCAGGCTGGGGTAGTGTAGGCTGGGGTGGTGCAGTCTGGGTGGGGCAGGCTGGGTGGTGCAGGCTGGGTGGTGCAGGCTGGGGTAGTGTAGGCTGGGGTGGTGTAGGCCGGGGTGGTGCAGGCTGGGTGGTGCAGGCTGGGTGGTGCAGGCTGGGGTAGTGTAGGCTGGGGTGGTGCAGGCTGGGTGGGGCAGGCTGGGTGGTGCAGGCTGGGGTGGTGTAGGCTGGGGTGGTGCAGGCTGGGTGGTGCAGGCTGGGTGGTGCAGGCTGGGTGGTGCAGGCTGGGGTGGCGCAGGCTGGGGTGGTGTAGGCTGGGTGGTGCAGGCTGGGTGGTGCAGGCTGGGGTGGCGCAGGCTGGGGTGGTGTAGGCTGGGTGGTGCAGGCTGGGGTGAAGGCTGGGTGGTGCAGGCTGGGTGGTGCAGGCTGGGGTGGTGTAGGCTGGGGTGGTGCAGGCTGGGTGGTGCAGGTTGGGTGGTGCAGGCTGGGGTGGTGTAGGCTGGGGTGGTGCAGGCTGGGTGGTGCAGGCTGGGGTGGTGTAGGCTGGGTGGTGCAGGCTGGGTGGTGCAGGCTGGGGTGGTGCAGGCTGGGGTGGTGTAGGCTGGGTGGTGCAGGCTGGGGTGGTGCAGGCTGGGGTGGTGCAGGCTGGGGTGGTGCAGGCTGGGTGGTGCAGGCTGGGGTGGTGTAGGCTGGGTGGTGCAGGCTGGGTGGTGCAGGCTGGGTGGTGCAGGCTGGGTGGTGCAGGCTGGGGTGGTGCAGGCTGGGGTCGTGTAGGCTGGGTGGTGCAGGCTGGGGTGGTGCAGGCTGGGGTGGTGCAGGCTAGGGTGGTGCAGGCTGGGTGGTGCAGGCTGGGGTGGTGCAGGCTGGGGTGGTGCAGATTGGGGTGGTGCAGGCTGGGTGGTGCAGGCTCGGTGGTGCAGGCTGGGTGGTGCAGGCTGGGTGGTGCAGGCTGGGGTGGTGCAGGCTGGGTGGTGCAGGCTGGGTGGTGCAGGTTGGGTGGTGCAGGCTGGGTGGTGCAGGCTGGGTGGTGCAGGCTGGGGTGGTGCAGGCTGGGTGGTGCAGGCTGGGTGGTGCAGGCTGGGTGGTGCAGGCTGGGGTGGTGCAGGCTGGGTGGTGCAGGCTGGGGGGTGCAGACTGGGTGGTGCAGGCTGGGTGGTGCAGGCTGGGTGGTGCAGGCTGGGGTGGTGCAGGCTGGGGTGGTGCAGGCTGGGTGGTGCAGGCTGGGTGGTGCAGGTTGGGTGTTGCAGGCTGGGTGGTGCAGGCTGGGTGGTGCAGGCTGGGGTGGTGCCGGCTGGGTGGTGCAGGCTGGGTGGTGCAGGCTGGGTGTTGCAGGCTGGGGTGGTGCAGGCTGGGTGGTGCAGGCTGGGTGGTGCAGGCTGGGTGGTGCAGGCTGGGTGGTGCAGGCTGGGTGGTGCAGGCTGGGGTGGTGCAGGCTGGGGTGGTGCAGGCTGGGTGGTGCAGGCTGGGTGGTGCAGGTTGGGTGGTGCAGGCTGGGTGGTGCAGGCTGGGTGGTGCAGGCTGGGTGGTGCAGGCTGGGGTGGTGCAGGCTGGGGTGGTGCAGGCTGGGTGGTGCAGGTTGGGTGGTGCAGGCTGGGTGGTGCAGGCTGGATGGTGCAGGCTGGATGGTGCAGGTTGGGTGGTGCAGGCTGGGTGGTGCAGGCTGGGGTGGTGCAGGCTGGGTGGTGCAGGCTGGGTGGTGCAGGCTGGGTGGTGCAGGCTGGGTGGTGCAGGTTGGGTGGTGCAGGCTGGGGTGGTGCAGGCTGGGTGGTGCAGGCTGGATGGTGCAGGCTGAGTGGTGCAGGCTGGGGTGGTGCAGGCTGGGTGGTGCAGGCTGGGTGGTGCAGGCTGGGTGGTGCAGGCTGGGGAGGTGCAGGCTGGGTGGTGCAGGCTGGGGTGGTGCAGGCTGGATGGTGCAGGCTGGGTGGTGCAGGCTGAGTGGTGCAGGCTGGGTGGTGCAGGCTGGGTGGTGCAGGCTGGGTGGTGCAGGCTTGGGTGGTGCAGGCTGGGTGGTGCAGGCTGGGGTGGTGCAGGCTGGGTGGTGCAGGCTGGGTGGTGCAGGCTGGGGTGGTGCAGGCTTGGGTGGTGCAGGCTGGGGTGGTGCAGGCTGGGGTGATGTAGGCTGGGGTGGTGCAGGATGGGGTGGTGCAGGATGGGGTGGTGCAGGCTAGGGTGTTGCGGGCTGGGGTGGCTCAGGCAGGGGTGGTGCAGGATGGGGTGGTGTAGGCTGGGGTGGTGTAGGCTTGGGTGGTGTAGGCTGGGGTGGTGCAGGCTGGGTGGTGCAGGCTGGGTGGTGCAGGATGGGGTGGTGCAGGCTGGGGTGGTGCAGGCTTGGGTGGTGCAGGCTGGGGTGGTGCAGGCTGGGGTGATGTAGGCTGGGGTGGTGCAGGATGGGGTGGTGCAGGATGGGGTGGTGCAGGCTAGGGTGTTGCGGGCTGGGGTGGCTCACGCAGGGGTGGTGCAGGATGGGGTGGTGTAGGCTGGGGTGGTGTAGGCTTGGGTGGTGTAGGCTGGGGTGGTGCAGGCTGGGGTGGTGCAGGCTGGGGTGGTGCAGGCTTGGGTGGTGCAGGCTGGGGTGGTGCAGGCTGGGGTGATGTAGGCTGGGGTGGTGCAGGATGGGGTGGTGCAGGATGGGGTGGTGCAGGCTAGGGTGTTGCGGGCTGGGGTGGCTCAGGCAGGGGTGGTGCAGGCTGGGGTGTTGCGGGCTAGGGTGATGCATACTGGGGTGGTGCAGGTAGGGGTGGTGCACTCTGGGGTGATGCAGGCTGGGTGGTGCAGGCTAGGGTGATGCAGGCTGGGGTGGTTCAGGCAGGGGTGGTGCAGGGTGGGGTGGTGCAGGCTGGGGTGATGCAGGCTGGGGTTTAACAGGGTGGGGTGATGCAGGCTGGGGTGATGCAGGCTGGGGTGATGCAGGCTAGGGTGATGCATACTGGGGTGATGCAGGCTGGGTGGTGCAGGCTGGGGTGGTGCAGGTTGGGGTGGTGCAGGCTGGGGTGATGCAGTCTGGGTGGTGCAAGCTAGGGTGATGCATGCTGGGGTGGTGCAGGCTAGGGTGATGCATACTGGGGTGGTGCAGGCTGGGGTGGTGCAGGTTGGGGTGGTGCAGGCTGGGGTGATGCAGGCTGGGTGGTGCAGGCTAGGGTAATGCATACTGGGGTGGTGCAGGCTAGGGTGATGCATACTGGGGTGGTGCAGGCTGGGGTGATGCAGGCTGGGTGGTGCAGGCAAGGGTGATGCATACTGGGGTGGTGCAGGCTGGGGTGGTGCAGATTGGGGTGGTGCAGGCTGGGGTGATGCAGGCTGGGGTGATGCAGGCTGGGGTGGAACAGGCTGGGGTGATGCAGGCTGGAGTGATGCAGGCTAGAATGCTTCAGGCATGGGTGGTGCAGGCTGGGGTGGTGCAGGCTAGGGTGATGCATACTGGGGTGGAACAGGCTGGGATGATGCAGGCTGGAGTGATGCAGGCTGGGATGGTGCAGACTGGGGTGGTGCAGGATAGTGTGGTTAAGGCAGGGATGGTGCAGTGTAGAGTGGTTCAGGCAGGGGTGATGCAGGCTGGGCGGTACAGGCTGGGGTGATGCAGGCTAAGGTGGTTCAGGCAGGGGTGGTGCAGGCTGGGGTGAGGCAGACTGGGGTGGTGCAAGTTTTGGTGGTGCAAGCTGGTGTGGTGCAGGCTGGGGTGGAGCAGGCTGGGTTATTACTGAGGCTGGGGTGGTACAGGCTGAGTTATTACATAAGCTGTGGTGGTACAGGCTGGGGTACTAGAAGCTGGGGTGGTATATACCGTGGTACTACAGACACTGGTGTATTATAGAGGCTGAGGTGGTGCAGGCTGGGGGTGGGGCAGGCTGATGTGCTAAAGAGGTTAGGGTGGTGCAGGTCGAAGTAATACAGAAGCTGGGGTGGTGCAGGCTGTCGTACGGCAGAGGCTGGGGTGCTGCAGGCTGGGGTAGTAGAGAGGCTGGGGTGGTGCAGGTTGGGATACTACAGGGGCTGAGGTAATACAGACTAGGGTAGTGCAGGCTGGGGTTGTACAGGCTGGGATACTAAAGAGGCTGGCGTGGTGTAGGCTGGGGTACTACAGAGGCTTGGGTTGTGAGAGCTGGAATGGAACAGACTGGGGTGGTACAGGCTGGGTTATTACAGAGGCTGGGGTGGTACAGGCTGGGGTACTACAGAGGCTGGAGTGGTGCAGGCTTCAGTAATATAGAAGCTGGGGCGGTACAGGCCAGCATACCACAGAGCCTGAGGTAATGCAGGCTGGGGTACAACAGAGGCATTGGTGGTGAAGGCTGGGGTACAACAGAGGCAGCGGTGGTGCAGGCTTTGGTGCTACAGAGGCTGATGTGGTGGAGGGCGGGGTACGACAGAGGGTGGGGTGGTGCAGACTTGGGTGGTGCAGGCTGAGGTACTACAGAGACAGGGTGGTGCAGGCTGAGGTGGTGCAGGATGGGGTGGTGCTGGCTGGGGTACCACAGAGGGTGGGGTGGTACATGCTGGGGTGGTGCAGTCTGGGGTACTACAGAAGCTGGGGTGGTGCAGGCTGGAATGCTGCAGGCTGGAGTAGTGCAGCTTGGGGTGTTGAAGGCTAGGGTGGTGCAGGTTAGACTACTACAGAGGCTTGTGTGGTGCAGGCTGGTGTACTACAGAGGCTTGTGTGGTGCAGGAGGCTGAGGTGGTGGAGGCTGGGGTGGTGCAGGCTGGGGTGGAGCAGGGTGGGTGCTACAGAGGCAATGGTGGTGCAGGCTGGAGTAGTGCAGGCTGGAGTAATGCAGACTGTAGTACAGGCTGGAGTAATGCAGGCTGTAGTACAGGCTGGAGTAGAGCAGGCTGGGGTACTACAGAGGCTTGGGTGGTGCAGGTTGGGGTACTACAGAGGGTGGGGTGGTGCATGCTGGGGTGGTGCAGGCTGGGTACTACAGAGGCTGGAGTGGTACAGGCTGCAGTACTACAGAGGCTGGAGTGGTACAGGCTGCAGTACTACAGAGGCTGGGGTGGTGCAGGCTGGAGTGGTGCAGGCTGGGTACTACAGAGGATAGGGTGTTGCAGGTTTGGGTACTACAGAGGCTGGGGTGGTGCAGGCTGGGGTACTACAGAGGGCGAAGTGGCGCAGGCTGGGGTATTATAGACCCTGGGGTGGTGCAGGCTGGGGTATTATAGACCTTGGGGTGGTGCAGGCTGGGGAGGTTTAGGCTGGGCTAGTGCAGGGGGGGGGGTGGTGCTGCAGGCTGGGGTACTACAAAGGCTGGGGTGGTGCAGGCTGGGATACTACAGAGGTTGGGATAATACAGAGGCTGGGATGGTGCAGGCTGGGTTACTACAGAGGGCGACGTGGTGCAGGCTGGGGTATTATAGACCCTGGGGTGGTGCAGGCTGGGGAGGTTCAGGCTGGGTTAGTGCAGGGTGGGGTGGTGCTGCAGGCTGGGGTACTACAAAGGCTGGGGTGGTACAGGCTGGGGTACTACAGAGGTTGGGATACTACGGAGGCTGGGGTGGTGCAGGTTGGGGTACTACAGAGGCTGGGGTGGTGCAGGCTGGGGTACTACAGAGGGTGAGGTGGTGCAGGCTAGGGTATTACAGTCCCTGAGTTGGTGCAGGCTGGAGAAGTGTAGGGTGGGATGGTGCACTGGGTTATTACAGACCATGGGGTGGTGCAGGCTGTAGTGTAGGCTTGGGTGGTGCAGGCTAGGGTGGTGCAGGGTGAGGTGGTGCAGGGTGAGGTGGTGCAGGCTGGGGTGGTGCAGGCTGGGGTTGTGCAGGCTGGGGTGGTGCAGGCTGGGGTACTACAGAGGCTGGGGTGGTACAGGCTGGGGTATTACAGAGTCTGGGGTGGTGCAGGCTTGTCTGGTGCAAGCTAGGGTTGTGCAGGCTGGGGTGGTGCAGGCTGGAGTAGTGCAGGCTGGAGTAGTGCAGGCTGGGGTGGTCCAGGCTGGGGTACTACAGAGGCTGGGTATCGTCATTCAGCCAGTGAGTCACATGCCCTGCAGGTCCCGCCCGGCCTGCACCCGAATGCAGGCTAGCCCTGGCTTCGACCTACCCTTCTCCCAGCCCCTAGGCCTACTTTTAGGCGCTAGGAGGCTCTAAATACCCATCTCAGCCTGTATCTGCTGGGGTAGTGGGACGCTGGGGTATGCGGGGGCATGTGTATGCGTGTGGGCGGCGGGAAGGGCGGGCGTGGGCGGCGGAGTCATGACGCATGGGTCGGGACGAGGCTGGTGTGCTGGCGCCCATGGTAGCGGCCATATGTGTGGTTAATGCCTTCTACCGTGGGTATGTGTGGGCGTAGGGCCAGCCCACTGCCCTAGGGGCGAGTGTGGGCGGTGAAAGGGCAGGTGGGCGTAGGGAAAGGGCTGTGGGCTTGCAGGTGGGCGCGCAAGGGCGGTGGGCGCGCAACATGTGGTACAGGAGGTGGGTAGAGGCGTACCCAGACGGTGTTAGGTGTGTCAGTGGGCTTCGCTGGTGCCCAAAACATACCCAACAGCACTCAACCCCATCCCTCGCTACCCACCCCGGGGGGTGGGGCGGGCGGCGTGGGACCACCCACCCTCCTGCCCACCCAACCCACCAGCTCAAATGATAATTCAAACCTTAGCAAGATGAATGTTTGTATCACTCTGGTGCACACCGTGCACTGCCAGTGATACTGGTGCACATTGTGCACTGCCAGTGATACTGGTGCACATTGTGCACTGCCAGTCATACTGGTGCACACCGTGCACTGCCAGTGATACTGGTGCACATTGTGCACTGCCAGTGATACTGGTGCACACTGTGCACTGACAGTCATACTGGTGCACATTGTGCACTGCCAGTGATACTGGTGCACATTGTGCACTGCCAGTGATACTGGTGCACATTGTGCACTGCCAGTCATACTGGTGCACACCGTGCACTGCCAGTGATACTGGTGCACATTGTGCACTGCCAGTGATACTGGTGCACACTGTGCACTGCCAGTCATACTGGTGCACACCGTGCACTGCCAGTGATACTGGTGCACATTGTGCACTGCCAGTCATACTGGTGCACATTGTGCACTGCCAGTGATACTGGTGCACACCGTGCACTGCCAGTGATACTGGTGCACACTGTGCACTGCCAGTGATACTGGTGCACACCGTGCACTGCCAGTGATACTGGTGCACATTGTGCACTGCCAGTGATACTGGTGCACATTGTGCACTGCCAGTGATACTGGTGCACATTGTGCACTGCCAGTCATACTGGTGCACACTGTGCACTGCCAGTGATACTGGTGCACATTGTGCACTGCCAGTGATACTGGTGCACACCATGCACTGCCAGTGATACTGGTGCACATTGTGCACTGCCAGTGATACTGGTGCACACCATGCACTGCCAGTGATACTGGTGCACATTGTGCACTGCCAGTGATACTGGTGCACATTGTGCACTGCCAGTGATACTGGTGCACATTGTGCACTGCCAGTGATACTGGTGCACGCTCTGCACTGCCAGTGATACTGGTGCACATTGTGCACTGCCAGTGATACTGGTGCACACTGTGCACTGCCAGTGATACTGGTGCACATTGTGCACTGCCAGTGATACTGGTGCACACTGTGCACTGCCAGTGATACTGGTGCACATTGTGCACTGCCAGTGATACTGGTGCACATTGTGCACTGCCAGTGATACTGGTGCACACCGTGCACTGCCAGTGATATTGGTGCACATTGTGCACTGCCAGTCATACTGGTGCACACCGTGCACTGCCAGTGATACTGGTGCACACTGCACTGCCAGTGATACTGGTGCACATTGTGCACTGCCAGTGATACTGGTGCACACTGTGCACTGCCAGTGATACTGGTGCACATTGTGCACTGCCAGTGATACTGGTGCACATTGTGCACTGCCAGTGATACTGGTGCACACCGTGCACTGCCAGTGATATTGGTGCACATTGTGCACTGCCAGTCATACTGGTGCACACCGTGCACTGCCAGTGATACTGGTGCACACTGTGCACTGCCAGTGATACTGGTGCACATTGTGCACTGCCAGTGATACTGGTGCACACTGTGCACTGCCAGTGATACTGGTGCACATTGTGCACTGCCAGTGATACTGGTGCACATTGTGCACTGCCAGTGATACTGGTGCACACCGTGCACTGCCAGTGATATTGGTGCACATTGTGCACTGCCAGTCATACTGGTGCACACCGTGCACTGCCAGTGATACTGGTGCACATTGTGCACTGCCAGTGATACTGGTGCACACTGTGCACTGCCAGTGATACTGGTGCACATTGTGCACTGCCAGTGATACTGGTGCACATTGTGCACTGCCAGTGATACTGGTGCACACTGTGCACTGCCAGTGATACTGGTGCACACCGTGCACTGCCAGTGATACTGGTGCACACTGTGCACTGCCAGTGATACTGGTGCACACTCTGCACTGCCAGTGATACTGGTGCACACTGTGCACTGCCAGTGATACTGGTGCACACTCTGCACTGCCAGTGATACTGGTGCACACCGTGCACTGCCAGTGATACTGGTGCACATTGTGCACTGCCAGTCATACTGGTGCACACCGTGCACTGCCAGTGATACTGGTGCACCCCGTGCACTGCCAGTGATACTGGTGCACACTCTGCACTGCCAGTGATACTGGTGCACATTGTGCACTGCCAGTGATACTGGTGCACACTGCACTGCCAGTGATACTGGTGCACATTGTGCACTGCCAGTGATACTGGTGCACACCGTGCACTGCCAGTGATACTGGTGCACATTGTGCACTGCCAGTGATACTGGTGCACATTGTGCACTGCCAGTGATACTGGTGCACACTGTGCACTGCCAGTGATACTGGTGCACACTGTGCACTGCCAGTGATACTGGTGCACACTGTGCACTGCCAGTGATACTGGTGCACACTGTGCACTGCCAGTGATACTGGTGCACACTGTGCACTGCCAGTGATACTGGTGCACACTGTGCACTGCCAGTGATACTGGTGCACACTGTGCACTGCCAGTGATACTGGTGCACACTGTGCACTGCCAGTGATACTGGTGCACACTGTGCACTGCCAGTGATACTGGTGCACACTGTGCACTGCCAGTGATACTGGTGCACACTGTGCACTGCCAGTGATACTGGTGCACACTGTGCACTGCCAGTGATACTGGTGCACACTGTGCACTGCCAGTGATACTGGTGCACACTGTGCACTGCCAGTGATACTGGTGCACACTGTGCACTGCCAGTGATACTGGTGCACACTGTGCACTGCCAGTGATACTGGTGCACACTGTGCACTGCCAGTGATACTGGTGCACACTGTGCACTGCCAGTGATACTGGTGCACACTGTGCACTGCCAGTGATACTGGTGCACACTGTGCACTGCCAGTGATACTGGTGCACACTGTGCACTGCCAGTGATACTGGTGCACACTGTGCACTGCCAGTGATACTGGTGCACACTGTGCACTGCCAGTGATACTGGTGCACACTGTGCACTGCCAGTGATACTGGTGCACACTGTGCACTGCCAGTGATACTGGTGCACACTGTGCACTGCCAGTGATACTGGTGCACACTGTGCACTGCCAGTGATACTGGTGCACACTGTGCACTGCCAGTGATACTGGTGCACACTGTGCACTGCCAGTGATACTGGTGCACACTGTGCACTGCCAGTGATACTGGTGCACACTGTGCACTGCCAGTGATACTGGTGCACACTGTGCACTGCCAGTGATACTGGTGCACACTGTGCACTGCCAGTGATACTGGTGCACACTGTGCACTGCCAGTGATACTGGTGCACACTGTGCACTGCCAGTGATACTGGTGCACACTGTGCACTGCCAGTGATACTGGTGCACACTGTGCACTGCCAGTGATACTGGTGCACACTGTGCACTGCCAGTGATACTGGTGCACACTGTGCACTGCCAGTGATACTGGTGCACACTGTGCACTGCCAGTGATACTGGTGCACACTGTGCACTGCCAGTGATACTGGTGCACACTGTGCACTGCCAGTGATACTGCACACTGTGCACTGCCAGTGATACTGGTGCACACTGTGCACTGCCAGTGATACTGGTGCACACTGTGCACTGCCAGTGATACTGGTGCACATTGTGCACTGCCAGTGATACTGGTGCACACTGTGCACTGCCAGTGATACTGGTGCACATTGTGCACTGCTAGTGATACTGGTGCACACTGTGCACTGCCAGTGATACTGGTGCACACTGTGCACTGCCAGTGATACTGGTGCACACTGTGCACTGCCAGTGATACTGGTGCACACTGTGCACTGCCAGTGATACTGGTGCACATTGTGCACTGCCAGTGATACTGGTGCACACTGTGCACTGCCAGTGATACTGGTGCACATTGTGCACTGCCAGTGATACTGGTGCACACTGTGCACTGCCAGTGATACTGGTGCACACTGTGCACTGCCAGTGATACTGGTGCACATTGTGCACTGCCAGTGATACTGGTGCACACTGTGCACTGCCAGTGATACTGGTGCACACTGTGCACTGCCAGTGATACTGGTGCACATTGTGCACTGCCAGTGATACTGGTGCACACTGTGCACTTCCAGTGATACTGGTGCACACTGTGCACTGCCAGTGATACTGGTGCACACTGTGCACTGCCAGTGATACTGGTGCACACTGTGCACTGCCAGTGATACTGGTGCACACTGTGCACTGCCAGTGATACTGGTGCACACTGTGCACTGCCAGTGATACTGGTGCACACTGTGCACTGCCAGTGATACTGGTGCACATTGTGCACTGCCAGTGATACTGGTGCACATTGTGCACTGCCAGTGATACTGGTGCACATTGTGCACTGCCAGTGATACTGGTGCACACTGTGCACTGCCAGTGATACTGGTGCACACTGTGCACTGCCAGTGATACTGGTGCACATTGTGCACTGCCAGTGATACTGGTGCACACTGTGCACTGCCAGTGATACTGGTGCACACTGTGCACTGCCAGTGATACTGGTGCACACTGTGCACTGCCAGTGATACTGGTGCACACTGTGCACTGCCAGTGATACTGGTGCACACTGTGCACTGCCAGTGATA
The DNA here is from genome assembly GCF_038502225.1 of Cherax quadricarinatus. Lineage (NCBI taxonomy): Eukaryota > Metazoa > Arthropoda > Malacostraca > Decapoda > Parastacidae > Cherax > Cherax quadricarinatus. The sequence continues at coordinate 14,512,212 of NC_091377.1, read as the reverse complement.
CTGGTGCACACTGTGCACTACCTGTATCACTGGCAGGAGGATACCTGAAGGATACATGAGGATGCCTGGAGGATACACGGAGGATACCTGAAGGATACACGGATACCTGGAGGATACATGAGGATGCCTGGAGGATACACGGAGGATACCTGAAGGATACACGGATACCTGGAGGATACATGAGGATGCCTGGAGGATACACGGAGGATACCTGAAGGATACACGAAGGATACCTGAAGGACACACGGATACACATAGGATACCTGGAGGACACCTGAGGATATCTGGAGGATACCTGAAAGACACTTCAGTGGGACCGCACCTCCGTTCTAGGTGGATCTACTCCTGATCAACCATGCTGTTACCAGTGCGCGCACACTGTGCAACGTACGAACCACAGCCTGGCTAGTCTGGAACTGATTTGACGGACCTGTCTAGTCCCCTCTTGAAGATACCTAGATATTTGTTGGTAATTTCCCTTACGCAGGGAGGGAGGACGATGAAGAGTCGGGGACCTCTGACACTTAACGGGTTCTCTCTTAGTGTACTGGTCGGGCCGCTACTTTTTATTGGAGGTACTTAGCACTATCTGCCAAGTTCCTGCTTTCACATAGAGTGATTCCAGTGTTCAGGTTTGGGTTTAGTCCATCCAGGTTTTTCTTACGTTCAAAGAAATACAGATGTTAGGTTGAGTGTAAACGAGCAGAGAATAATATCTGTTTTCTACCTCATTATTCTCGCTTGCCTTGAAGGAGGAACTTAGTACATAGCAGTGTTCCAATTTAGAGAGAACAAGCTTCCTTCCTATTTAAACTTCTAGTTATCCAGCCTATCAATTTTCCTTGTAGAAGCAAGAGCAACATTGTTGTGATCGTTGAAGGTGAGATCTTCCAACATCATTACTCCCAATTCTCGTACTTGAGACTTTCTCGCTCTACTAAGTAAGTTTGTCTTGTACTCCATTTCAGTCTTAATTTCCTCCATTCTTCCATAGCAGAGCAACTGAAACTTGTCCTTGTTAAACATAATATTGTTGTCTGAGCTCCACTGGAAGACTTAATTTATGTCTTCTTGAAGAGTCACTGTCTTCGATGGCCGCCACTTCGTTAAAATTCTGTTGTCATCAACATAGGTTGTTACGGTGCTATAATGTGTTCTTGTCACTGTTCGACATGAGAATGAGAAACGTAAGCGGGGTGAGTACTGTACCTTGAGGAACAGACCTTTACACTGTTACATATTCTGACTTCACTCTTTTTACTACCTACCTACCTGGAGTCTACCTGGAAGGTGTTCCCAGTAGATAAGGGCCTGATCAAATAGGCTGTTATTGCTGGCTACACATAATCCAACATACGAACCACAGCCTGGCTGATCTGGCACATACTTAGATTATCTGTCCAGCTCCCTCTTGAAAGCAGCCTATTGGTAATTCCCTTTATGCATGGTGGGACGCAGTTGAACAGTCTTGGGCCCCGAACACTTATTGTGTTTTCTCTTAGTGTACCAATGGCGCCCCTACTTTTCAATGGGGGTACTTTTCACTTTCGTAGGGAGTGATTTCTGTGTGCAGATTAGGGACCAGTCTTTCTAGTATTTTCCAAGTTTAGATTATGATATATCTCTCTCGCCTGTGTTCCAGTGAGTACAAGTTAAGTGCTTCCAAGCGTTCCCAGTAGTTAAGGTGTTTGATATAACTTTCATGTATATTCTCTAGAACTGCAATTTCACCTGCCTTGAACGAAGACGTTAATGTGCAGCAATATTCCAGCCTAGAGAGAAGTGATTTGAAAAGGATCATCATTGGCTCGGCATCTCTTGTTTTGAACGTTCTCATTATCCATCCTATCATTTTCTTTGCAGCTGTGATCGTGGCACTGTTGTGATCCTTGAAAGTGAGATCCTCAGACATTACCACTCCCAGGTCCCTAACATTATTTTTTTGATCAACTGCATTATTAGAGTCAGTAGTATACTCAGTTCTAGTTATTATCTCCAGTTTTCCATAACGGAGTAGTTGGAATTTGTCTTCATTAAACATCATATTGGTCTCTGTTGCCCACTGGAAAACTTGGTTTATATTTTCTTGGAGGTTAACCGCGTCCTCAATGGATGACAGTCTCATGCAGATCCAAGTATCGTATGCAAAGGATGACACGGTGCTGTGGATTACATCTCTATGTCTGATATGAGAATGGGGAACAGGATAAGTGCGAGTACTGTGCCTTGTGGAACAGAGCTCTTCACTATGGCAGCTTCCGATTTAACTCTGTTTACCACTACTCTTTGTGTTAGATTGATTAGAAAGTTGAAGATCCATCTGGCCACTTTGCCAGTTGTCCCTGTAGCACGTAATCTCTGGCTTCTGTTAAGAAGCTTAATATCCATCTTCCTACTTTACCGATTATCCCGTAGTTCGATCACTAGCGCACCCAGCTGACCCACTGAGGTTCGAGGATCGATCCCCAGTACGGCTAGAAACATTAGGACGTGTTTCCTTAAGACACCTGCTGTCCATGTTCACCTAGTAGTAAAACAGGTACCTGGGTGTTAGTTTACTGGTGTGAGTAGCATCCCGGGACAAAATTAACCTAATTTGCTTTCGATATATTAGTATGTCATTGATGCCAACTAAGGTCTGTATACCTTGTACATGTACTTGTGCATGCACTTGTACATGTACTTGTAAAAATAATAATTATAATTATTATTATTGCTTCTTTTATACGCATTTTGTGCGTTATCACAGTGTAGTCGCACTCGTGGAACACTTCTACAACACCATGTTCACAACCTCAGGATTTACGTGGTCTTGCAGAGCAGTCAAGACCACACTGTGATGGTCTTGCTGCGGGAAAAATATATTTCTGCCCGAGGTCTTGAACACTCCACGTCTTCTAATACATCTTTTACGAATGCACAAAATTATTTTTATGTTTAATGGAACATATAAATAGTACTTATTTATAATAAAGTTGGTAGAATTACCGACAATATGTAAAGTAAAAGGACACAAGTGCAACTAATGTGACATTTAGTGTGGCAACGTTTCTCTCTCCAGGAGCTTTATCAAGCCATTACAAACAATACATGGACACAGAGGGTATATAAAGGCTCTGAGTGAGGTGCAATACTAGTGAGGTACCATTTAGATGTTCACTAGTAGTAGTAGTAGTAGTAGTAGTAACAGAAATAATACAATAAGGAAGAGCAATTAATTCGTACATGAGTAAAAGGATATAAAAGCTATTACTTGGGTAACATAAAAATAGGTTGGACAAATATAGGCTGGAAAGAGGCAAGTTTTTTTCAGTGTTCACTCTCTGTAATGTGCTTTGTGTAGTATAACAGGAGAGACTATGTGATGGCAGGGTTTACTGTTTTCAGGAGGATTCTTGCTAAGACTTCGGAGATGGTGAAGCTGCCGTTGTTTTGTTTAATTGTATTCGAAACAGCAGCAGCAGTTAGTTGAGCAGCATGAAGAGGAGCATTATAGCAGTAGCAGTTGAGGCAGTGGAGCAGCAGCAGCAGTTGTAGCAGCAGCAGCAGCAGTGGACAGCAGTGGAGTCAGCAGCAGAACAGCAGTGGCAGGAGGAGCAGCAGCAGCAGCAGTGTGCTAGTTGGCAGCAGCAGCAGTGAGTTGCAGCAGCAGTACAGCAGCAGCAGCAGGCTGCAGCAGAGCAGCAGCAGCAGCAGCAGCAGCAGCAGCAGCAGGGTTGGCAAGTGAGCAGCTGGACAGCAGCAGCAGTGACAGCAGCAGCAGCAGCAGCAGCAGTGGCAGGAGCAGCAGCAGCAGCAGTAGTAGTGACGGCAGCAGCAGCAGTGACGGCAGCAGCAGCAGCAGCAGTGCAGTGAGCAGCAGCAGCAGCAGTGACAGCAGCAGCAGGACAGCAGCAGCAGCAGCAGCAGCAAGAGTGGGATGTTACAGCAGCAGCAGCAGCAGCAGAGCAGGCAGCAGCAGCAGCAGCAGCAGTGACAGCCAAGAGCAGCAGCAGTGAGTGTTACAGCAGCAGCAGCAGTGAGCAGCCTTGGCAGCAGCAGAGTGAGCAGCAGCAGCAGCAGCAGCAGCAGGTGACAGCAGCAGCAGTGGCAGTGCATGTTGCAGCAGCAGCAGCAGCAGCAGTGGCAGCAGCAGCAGCAGCAGAGTGAGCAACAGCAGCCTGCAGAGTGAGGGCACAGCAGCAGCAGCAGTGAGCAGACAGCAGCAGCAGCAGTGCATAAGTTAGAGAAGCAGCAGAGCAGAGATGTTGCAGAAGCAGCAGCAGATGTTACAGCAGCAGCAGCAGCAGTTGTACAGCAGCATGCAGCAGCAGCATGCAGAGTGAGCAGCAGCAGCAGCAGCAGCAGTGGAGACAGCAGCAGCAGCAGCAGCAGAGCAACAGCAGCAGTGCAGTGACAGCAGCAGCAGCAGCAGCAGCAGCAGTGACAGCAGCAGCAGCAGCAGCAGCGAGCAGCAGCATAATAATAATAATAATAATAATAATAATAATAACTTTATTTACTACCAGTACATGTACAAGGTATACAGACCATAGCTGACGTCAGTAACATACTACTATATAGAAAGCCGCTTCTTATGCTGAACATTTCCCGCAAATTAGGTCCTTGTCCCAGGATGCGACCCACACCAGTCCACTAACACCCAGGATGCGACCCACACCAGTCCACTAACACCCAAGATGCGACCCACACCAGTCCACTAACACCCAGGATGCGACCCACACCAGTCCACTAACACCCAAGATGCGACCCACACTAGTCCACTAACACCCAGGATGCGACCCACACTACTCCACTAACACCCAAGATGCGACCCACACCAGTCCACTAACACCCAGGATGCGACCCACACCAGTCCACTAACACCCAGGATGCGACCCGCACCAGTCCACTAACACCCAGGATGCCACCCACACCAGTCCACTAACACAAAGGATGCGACCCACACCAGTCCACTAACACCAAAGATGCGACCCACACCAGTCCACTAACACCCAAGATGTGACCCACACCAGTCCACTAACATCCAAGATGCGACCCACACCAGTCCACTAACACCCAGGATGCGACCCACACCAGTCCACTAACACCCAGGATGCGACCCACACCAGTCCACTAACACCCAGGATGCGACCCACACCAGTCCACTAACACCCAGGATGCGACCCACACCAGTCCACTAACACCCAGGATGCGACCCACACCAGTCCACTAACACCCAGGATGCGACCCACACCAGTCCACTAACACCCAGGATGCGACACACACCAGTCCACTAACACCCAGGATGCGACCACACACCAGTTCACTAACACCCAGGATGCGACCCACACCAGTCCACTAACACCCAAGATGCGACCCACACCAGTCCACTAACACCCAGGATACGACCCACACCAGTCCACTAACACCCAGGATGCGACCCACACCAGTCCACTAACACCCAGGATGCGACCCACACCAGTCCACTAACACCCAGGATGCGACCCACACCAGTCCACTAACACCCAGGATGCGACCCACACCAGTCCACTAACACCCAGGATGCGACCCACACCAGTCCACTAACACCCAGGATGCGACCCACACCAGTCCACTAACACCCAGGATGCGACCCACACCAGTCCACTAACACCCAGGATGCGACCCACACCAGTCCACTAACACCCAGGATGCGACCCACACCAGTCCACTAACACCCAGGATGCGACCCACACCAGTCCACTAACACCCAGGATGCGACACACACCAGTCCACTAACACCCAGGATGCGACACACACCAGTCCACTAACACCCAGGATGCGACCCACACCAGTCCACTAACACCCAAGATGCGACCCACACCAGTCCACTAACACCCAGGATGCGACCCACACCAGTCCACTAACACCCAAGATGCGACCCACACCAGTCCACTAACACCCAGGATGCGACCCACACCAGTCCACTAACACCCAGGATGCGACCCACACCAGTCCACTAACACCCAGGATGCGACCCACACCAGTCCACTAACACCCAGGATGCGACCCACACCAGTCCACTAACACCCAGGATGCGACCCACACCAGTCCACTAACACCCAGGATGCGACCCACACCAGTCCACTAACACCCAGGATGCGACCCACACCAGTCCACCCAGGATGTAACCAGTCCACCACCCAGGATGCGACACCACACTAACACCCGGATGCGACCCACACCAGTCCACTACCACCCAGGATGCGACCCACACCAGTCCACTAACACCCAGGATGCGACCCACACCAGTCCACTAACACCCAGGATGCGACACACACCAGTCCACTAACACCCAGGATGCGACCCACACCAGTCCACTAACACCCAAGATGCGACCCACACCAGTCCACTAACACCCAAGATGCGACCCACACCAGTCCACTAACACCCAAGATGCGACCCACACCAGTCCACTAACACCCAGGATGCGACCCACACCAGTCCACTAACACCCAGGATGCGACCCACACCAGTCCACTAACACCCAGGATGCGACCCACACCAGTCCACTAACACCCAGGATGCGACCTACACCAGTCCACTAACACCCAGGATGCGACCCACACCAGTCCACTAACACCCAGGATGCGACCCACACCAGTCCACTAACACCCAGGATGCGACCCACACCAGTCCACTAACACCCAGGATGTGACCCACACCAGTCCACTAACACCCAGGATGCGACCCACACCAGTCCACTAACACCCAGGATGTGACCCACACCAGTCCACTAACACCCAGGATGCGACCCACACCAGTCCACTAACACCCAGGATGCGACCCACACCAGTCCACTAACACCCAGGATGCGACCCACACCAGTCCACTAACACCCAGGACGCGACCCACACCAGTCCACTAACACCCAGGATGCGACCCACACCAGTCCACTAACACCCAGGATGTGACCCACACCAGTCCACTAACACCCAGGATGCGACCCACACCAGTCCACTAACACCCAGGATGCGACCCACACCAGTCCACTAACACCCAGGATGTGACCCACACCAGTCCACTAACACCCAGGATGTGACCCACACCAGTCCACTAACACCCAGGATGTGACCCACACCAGTCCACTAACACCCAGGATGCGACCCACACCAGTCCACTAACACCCAGGATGTGACCCACACCAGTCCACTAACACCCAGGATTCGACCCACACCAGTCCACTAACACCCAGGATGCGACCCACACCAGTCCACTAACACCCAGGATGCGACCCACACCAGTCCACTAACACCCAGGATGTGACCCACACCAGTCCACTAACACCCAGGATGTGACCCACACCAGTCCACTAACACCCAGGATGTGACCCACACCAGTCCACTAACACCCAGGATGTGACCCACACCAGTCCACTAACACCCAGAATGTGACCCACACCAGTCCACTAACACCCAGGATGCGACCCACACCAGTCCACTAACACCCAGGATGTGACCCACACCAGTCCACTAACACCCAGGATTCGACCCACACCAGTCCACTAACACCCAGGATGCGACCCACACCAGTCCACTAACACCCAGGATGCGACCCACACCAGTCCACTAACACCCAGGATGTGACCCACACCAGTCCACTAACACCCAGGATGTGACCCACACCAGTCCACTAACACCCAGGATGTGACCCACACCAGTCCACTAACACCCAGGATGCGACCCACACCAGTCTACTAACACCCAGTATGTGACCCACACCAGTCCACTAACACCCAGGATGTGACCCACACCAGTCCACTAACACCCAGGATGTGACCCACACCAGTCCACTAACACCCAGGATGTGACCCACACCAGTCCACTAACAGCCAGGATGCGACCCACACCAGTCCACTAACACCCAGGATGTGACCCACACCAGTCCACTAACACCCAGGATGTGACCCACACCAGTCCACTAACACCCAGGATGTGACCCACACCAGTCCACTAACACCCAGGATGTGACCCACACCAGTCCACTAACACCCAGGATGCGACCCACACCAGTCCACTAACACCCAGGATGTGACCCACACCAGTCCACTAACACCCAGGATGTGACCCACACCAGTCCACTAACACCCAGGATGTGACCCACACCAGTCCACTAACACCCAGGATTCGACCCACACCAGTCCACTAACACCCAGGATGCGACCCACACCAGTCCACTAACACCCAGGATGTGACCCACACCAGTCCACTAACACCCAGGATGTGACCCACACCAGTCCACTAACACCCAGGATGTGACCCACTCCTGTCCACCAACACCCAGGATGTGACCCACTCCAATCCACTAACACCCAGGATGCTACCCACACCAGTCCACTAACACCCAGGATGCGACCCACACCAGTCCACTAACACCCAGGATGTGACCCACACCAGTCCACTAACACCCAGGATGTGACCCACACCAGTCCACTAACACCCAGGATGTGACCCACACCAGTCCACTAACACCCAGGATGCGACCCACACCAGTCTACTAACACCCAGTATGTGACCCACACCAGTCCACTAACACCCAGGATGTGACCCACACCAGTCCACTAACACCCAGGATGTGACCCACACCAGCCCACTAACACCCAGGATGTGACCCACACCAGTCCACTAACACCCAGGATGCGACCCACACCAGTCCACTAACACCCAGGATGTGACCCACACCAGTCCACTAACACCCAGGATGTGACCCACACCAGTCCACTAACACCCAGGATGTGACCCACACCAGTCCACTAACACCCAGGATGCGACCCAAACCAGTCCACTAACACCCAGGATGTGACCCACACCAGTCCACTAACACCCAGGATGCGACCCACACCAGTCCACTAACACCCAGGATGTGACCCACACCAGTCCACTAACACCCAGGATGTGACCCACACCAGTCCACTAACACCCAGGATGTGACCCACACCAGTCCACTAACACCCAGGATGCGACACACACCAGTCCACTAACACCCAGGATGTGACCCACACCAGTCCACTAACACCCAGGATGTGACCCACACCAGTCCACTAACACCCAGGATGTGACCCACACCAGTCCACTAACACCCAGGATGTGACCCACACCAGTCCACTAACACCCAGGATGCGACCCACACCAGTCCACTAACACCCAGGATGTGACCCACACCAGTCCACTAACACCCAGGATGTGACCCACACCAGTCCACTAACACCCAGGATGTGACCCACACCAGTCCACTAACACCCAGGATTCGACCCACACCAGTCCACTAACACCCAGGATGCGACCCACACCAGTCCACTAACACCCAGGATGCGACCCACACCAGTCCACTAACACCCAGGATGTGACCCACACCAGTCCACTAACACCCAGGATGTGACCCACACCAGTCCACTAACACCCAGGATGTGACCCACACCAGTCCACTAACACCCAGGATGCGACCCACACCAGTCCACTAACACCCAGGATGTGACCCACACCAGTCCACTAACACCCAGGATGTGACCCACACCAGTCCACTAACACCCAGGATGTGACCCACACCAGTCCACTAACACCCAGGATGTGACCCACACCAGTCCACTAACACCCAGGATGCGACCCACACCAGTCCACTAACACCCAGGATGTGACCCACACCAGTCCACTAACACCCAGGATGTGACCCACACCAGTCCACTAACACCCAGGATGTGACCCACACCAGTCCACTAACACCCAGGATGCGACCCACACCAGTCCACTAACACCCAGGATGTGACCCACACCAGTCCACTAACACCCAGGATGTGACCCACACCAGTCCACTAACACCCAGGATGTGACCCACACCAGTCCACTAACACCCAGGATGTGACCCACACCAGTCCACTAACACCCAGGATGTGACCCACACCAGTCCACTAACACCCAGGATGTGACCCACACCAGTCCACTAACACCCAAGATGCGACCCACACCAGTCCACTAACACCCAGGATGCGACCCACACCAGTTCACTAACACCCAGGATGTGACCCACACCAGTCCACTAACACCCAGGATGTGACCCACACCAGTCCACTAACACCCAGGATGTGACCCACACCAGTCCACTAACACCCAAGATGCGACCCACACCAGTCCACTAACACCCAGGATGCGACCCACACCAGTCCACTAACACCCAGGATGTGACCCACACCAGTCCACTAACACCCAGGATGTGACCCACACCAGTCCACTAACACCCAAGATGCGACCCACACCAGTCCACTAACACCCAGGATGCGACCCACACCAGTCCACTAACACCCAGGATGTGATCCACACCAGTCCACTAACACCCAGGATGTGACACACACCAGTCCACTAACACCCAGGATGTGACCCACACCAGTCCACTAACACCCAGGATGCGACCCACACCAGTCCACTAACACCCAGGATGTGACCCACACCAGTCCACTAACACCCAGGATGTGACCCACACCAGTCCACTAACACCCAGGATGCGACCCACACCAGTCCACTAACACCCAGGATGTGACCCACACCAGTCCACTAACACCCAGGATGCGACCCACACCAGTCCACTAACACCCAGGATGTGACCCACACCAGTCCACTAACACCCAGGATGCGACCCACACCAGTCCACTAACACCCAGGATGCGACCCACACCAGTCCACTAACACCCAGGATGCGACCCACACCAGTCCACTAACACCCAGGATGCGACCCACACCAGTCCACTAACACCCAGGATGCGACCCACACCAGTCCACTAACACCCAGGATGTGACCCACACCAGTCCACTAACACCCAGGATGCGACCCACACCAGTCCACTAACACCCAGGATGCGACCCACACCAGTCCACTAACACCCAGGATGTGACCCACACCAGTCCACTAACACCCAGGATGCGACCCACACCAGTCCACTAACACCCAGGATGCGACCCACACCAGTCCACTAACACCCAAGATGCGACCCACACCAGTCCACTAACACCCAGGATGCGACCCACACCAGTCCACTAACACCCAGGATGCGACCCACACCAGTCCACTAACACCCAGGATGTGACCCACACCAGTCCACTAACACCCAGGATGCGACCCACACCAGTCCACTAACACCCAGGATGCGACCCACACCAGTCCACTAACACCCAGGATGTGACCCACACCAGTCCACTAACACCCAGGATGCGACCCACACCAGTCCACTAACACCCAGGATGCGACCCACACCAGTCCACTAACACCCAGGATGCGACCCACACCAGTCCACTAACACCCAGGATGTGACCCACACCAGTCCACTAACACCCAGGATGCGACCCACACCAGTCCACTAACACCCAGGTGCCCATGCTACTGATAAACAAAGACAACCGGTGTACGGAACATACAATGTGAAGAAGTTCGTACAGGTGGACCACTTCAAGACAGTCAGAACAGTACTCATCACAATCTATTCCAGATTAAAGCATCATGGTATAAATCATGGCAGCATGGTATAAGTCATGGCAGCATGGCATAAGTCATGGCAGAATGGTATAAATCATGGCAGCATGGCATAAGTTATGGCAGCATGGTATAAATCATGGCAGAATGGTATAAATCATGTCAGCATGGCATAAGTCATGGCAGAATGGTATAAATCATGGCAGCATGGCATAAGTTATGGCAGCATGGTATAAATCATGGCAGCATGGTATAAGTCATGGCAGCATGGCATAAGTCATGGCAGAATGGTATAAATCATGGCAGCATGGCATAAGTTATGGCAGCATGGTATAAATCATGGCAGAATGGTATAAATCATGTCAGCATGGCATAAGTCATGGCAGAATGGTATAAATCATGGCAGCATGGCATAAGTTATGGCAGCATGGTATAAATCATGGCAGCATGGTATAAGTCATGGCAGCATGGCATAAGTCATGGCAGAATGGTATAAATCATGGCAGCATGGCATAAGTCATGGCAGAATGGTATAAATCATGGCAGCATGGCATAAGTCATGGCAGCATGGTATAAATCATGGCAGAATAGCATAAATCATAAGTACTACTGTAAACTACAGCGAAAGAGAGAGAGAGAGAGAGAGAGAGAGAGAGAGAGAGAGGTAAGGGGAAGACAGATCATAACAACTTGCTACAACCAAGCATCTATGTGTATTATGTACACAGAATGACGGTAAATTACATGAACATTCCACTAAAAAAGCAAAGAGACAATTCTGGAAATGTCATACACTGAAAAGTGACATGACACCCAGATTACCTGTGAGTGGTGAGCGACTTACTCTCATGAATTCCAAGTACCATTTAAAGTGCTTGATACAGTACCGTATCTACTACTGCTACTACTACTACTGTTACTACTACTACTACTACTAATAATAATAATAATAATAATAAAAGTATTTAATTTTACAAATAACATGATACAACTTATACAGACCATTGGTGACATCAATGACATACTTTATAGAAACCCCGTGATTATGCAATCATTTCCCGCAACTTAGGTTCATTTGTTGCCCAGGATGCGACCCACACCAGTCGCCTAACACTTAGGTAACTACTTACTGCTAGGCGAACAGGAACAACAGGTGTCTTAAAGAAACACGCCCAATGTTTCCAACCGCACCGGGAATCGAACCAAGGACCTCAGTGTGTGAGCTGAATGCGCTATCAACCAAGCTACGGGACACCTAAACTCATCTCAGAAGATCGTCTCCAACTTCTTCTGAATTGGACATTTCTGGTGTAGAAGCTACAGCACTCACAGAGACTGCTGGAGAGTGCAGTTACTGTTCCGTAGCGAGGTAAGTTGGCTGCTTCGACTTCACAGGTCTCCACAAAATTTACGAAATTAATCTTATAAGTCAAGGTCTTGGATTCGCTGTGAGTAAAAGTACGTAAATCAGCTCTGGTATATTTTGTAACGTATGATCTTCAGGAACAAACACTTGGTAATTAGTCTCACCAAGTGTAAATGTGTAAATGGTCCAGAAATAAGTAGTCTCACCAAGTGTAAATGTGTAAATGGTCCAGGAATAAGAAGTCTCACCAAGTGTAAATGTGTAAATGGTCCAGAAATAAGTAGTCTCACCAAGTGTAAATGTGTAAATGGTCCAGGAATAAGAAGTCTCACCAAGTGTAAATGTGTAAATGGTCCAGGAATAAGAAGTCTCACCAAGTATAAATGTGTAAATGGTCCAGGAATAAGAAGTCTCACCAAGTATAAATGTGTAAATGATCCAGAAATAAGAAGTCTCACCAAGAGTTTCTTAGTATATCTGGAAGGAATAAGATAAATGCTTGGTGATAAGACAGAACACAGAGACTGTCAGTCACGTGTCTATCAACCAAGGAACACTACCTTAGGCAATAACACGTCGTGTATATCAATCACAAATTTTTTTATCTGACGAAAGCTTCCCTGGAAGCTGACGGCAGAAACAACTAGTCTGTTAGTTTTTATTCTACTGATTAGATTTAATAATAATAATCAATAATCCGACTCTCATCTATGACTTAGTACAGTACACACAAGTGACTTTAATATGAAAAAACAAACAAAAAGTGAAGGATCAAACCTTATTAATTTATTTACAACTGTATGTACATTCAACTCCACAAACATAAATATTGATCAGGACTCACGAAATCGTAATGACACGACTGCAAACAAACCATACCACGGGCGGGGATAGAACCCGCGATCAGAGTCTCAAAACTCCAGATCGTCCAGATTCACCCAACTAGGTATATTCCTACACCATAGGAAGGTTAGCATAGGCCACCACTGTGACCACAAATGCAAGTTTTTACAGACAAATTCTGTTGCTACACCAGCTTGTGAGCCACAAGTTTAATAGTCCTGGAACTACCTAATCCCAGTGGCTGGTGATCAATAATAATAATAATAATAATAATAATAATAATAATAATAATAATAATAATATCTTTATTTGTACATGTACAAGGTATACAGACCATAGCAGACATCAGTGACATACTACTTTATAGAAAGCCGCTTGTTATGCTGAGCATTTCCCGCAAATTAGGTCAGTTTTGTCCCAGGATGCGACCCACACCAGTCGATTAATACCCAGGTACCCATTTTATACTGATGGGTGAACAGGGACAGCAGGTGTCTTATGGAAACACGTCCTAATGTTATTCAGGCGTACCTGAGATGCGAACCCCGGACCTCAGTGCTCTAGCGATCGAGTTACTGGACACCCATGGATCAAAGATGATAACTGGAAGCCAGTATGGCTGTCACAGCTTCAGTCAGTAACGTTATGGATCAAAGATGATAACTGGAAGCCAGTATGGCTGTCACAGCTTCAGTCAGTAACGTTATGGATCAAAGATGATAACTGGAAGCCAGTATGGCTGTCACAGCTTCAGTCAGTAACGTTATGGATCAATGATGATAACTGGAAGCCAGTATGGCTGTCACAGCTTCAGTCAGTAACGTTATGGATCAAAGATGATAACTGGAAGCCAGTATGGCTGTCACAGCTTCAGTCAGTAACGTTATGGATCAAAGATGATAACTGGAAGCCAGTATGGCTGTCACAGCTTCAGTCAGTAACGTTATGGATCAATGATGATAACTGGAAGCCAGTATGGCTGTCACAGCTTCAGTCAGTAACGTTATGGATCAAAGATGATAACTGGAAGCCAGTATGGCTGTCACAGCTGCAGTCAGTAACGTTATGGATCAAAGATGATAACTGGAAGCCAGTATGGCTGTCACAGCTTCAGTCAGTAACGTTATGGATCAAAGATGATAACTGGAAGCCAGTATGGCTGTCACAGCTTCAGTCAGTAACGTTATGGATCAAAGATGATAACTGGAAGCCAGTATGGCTGTCACAGCTTCAGTCAGTAACGTTATGGATCAAAGATGATAACTGGAAGCCAGTATGGCTGTCACAGCTTCAGTCAGTAACGTTATGGATCAAAGATGATAACTGGAAGCCAGTATGGCTGTCACAGCTTCAGTCAGTAACGTTATGGATCAAAGATGATAACTGGAAGCCAGTATGGCTGTCACAGCTTCAGTCAGTAACGTTATGGATCAAAGATGATAACTGGAAGCCAGTATGGCTGTCACAGCTTCAGTCAGTAACGTTATGGATCAAAGATGATGACTGAAAGTTAACATGGCTGTTACAGCTTAAAAGCTAACAGTTACTGCTGATGCATCAATGACTGGAAGCTGCCACAGCAAGAAGTGAACGCAAAAACTAATTCCAGTAAAGGAAGTGTTGGCTGCAAGTGCTTCAAAAATGGACTAAAGTATATATACTTGTACTCGTGTTAAGTACGAACACTTGTACACATGTTAAGTACAAACACTTGTACTCATGCTAAGTACAAACATTTGTACTCATATTAAGAACAAACACCTGTACTCATGTTAAGTACAAACACTTGTACTCATGCTAAGTACCAACACTTGTACTCACTACACTCAGAATTAGGGAATGACAACTCAAAAACAAGACACCTGAACGGATCTAAATTTAAAAATTCAATAAAATGGAACTATAAGAATTATCGTCGACATTTGAGACAGCAAATTATAGTGTAAGTATACATGAATATAATGAAGTATACATGAATATAATGAAGTATACATGAATATAATGAAGTATACATGAATATAATGAAGTATACATGAATATAATGAAGTATACGTGAATATAATGAAGTATACATGAATATAATGAAGTATACATGAATATAATGAAGTATACATGAATATAATGAAGTATACATGAATATAATGAAGTATACATGAATATAATGAAGTATACGTGAATATAATGAAGTATACATGAATATAATGAAGTATACATGAATATAATGAAGTATACATGAATATAATGAAGTATACATGAATATAATGAAGTATACATGAATATAATGAAGTATACATGAATATAATGAAGTATACGTGAATATAATGAAGTATACATGAATATAATGAAGTATACATGAATATAATGAAGTATACATGAATATAATGAAGTATACATGAATATAATGAAGTATACGTGAATATAATGAAGTATACATGAATATAATGAAGTATACGTGAATATAATGAAGTATACATGAATATAATGAAGTATACATGAATATAATGAAGTATACGTGAATATAATGAAGCATACGTGAATATAATGAAGTATACGTAAATATAATGAAGTATACATGAATATAATGAAGTATACATGAATATAATGAAGTATACGCGAATATAATGAAGTATACGTGAATATAATGAAGTATACATGAATATAATGAAGTATACGTGAATATAATGAAGTATACGTGAATATAATGAAGTATACGTGAATATAATGAAGTATACGTGAATATAATGAAGTATACGTAAATATAATGAAGTATACATGAATATAATGAAGTATACATGAATATAATGAAGTATACGTGAATATAATGAAGTATACGTAAATATAATGAAGTATACATGAATATAATGAAGTATACATGAATATAATGATATCATGTGGGAGTTCGATACGTGGATTAGGGTAGAAATACTCACGTAGGCTGTTATACGTATAATTACTGATATGTGGACAGAGCCCGCAGCCGTACCTATCTCCTTGGCTACACTCGTAAAACTGACTAGCCGGCTGGCCAGTACCCCGTAGTGGGTGTTTTGAAATAGTGTCAGCTCAGCACAATATGAAGACCGTGACTCAAGACGGTTGGTCGTGAGTCAACGGACACTGGTTACTGGTAACTGGTTACTACGTTACTACTACTGAGATTACTGGTAACTGGTTACTACGTTACTACTACTGAGAGCTCGGCGACGCTAACGTATGTCGTCCCGACATACAACTAATACAACTAGAGATGGCAGGTACGGCTTGGGCTGATTCTATACAATGTCAAAGTACACAACATTAACATTATAGATACATAAGTAGAACATTGGAATGAAAGCTTACGTAACTGAACTGTAATGCAATACAAGGTATACTATAGTACAACTTAAAACTCAACAAATGAACAACGAACTCAACATTGAGATTACAAGTGATAAAAACAAAAATTTTTGATCGATCGATCTGTATTCATGTGATCTACGGATTCTGAGGAAGGAATATATACAAAGAAAGAGTGTTTAACAGAAAGGCAGATTCGGTGCACGCAAATCTAGACTGTTAACTCTCAGAATGCGGAGAGAACATGAACACAAAAAAAAATTCTTGAATACTGATAAGTTGATACTGTAATTATTCATCTATACAGGTTATTTACATTTAACCCCAACTCTGCTAGGGTAAGATTGGCATATGCAGAATGGGTGTCATCTCTGGGAGGATCAAATTCTGTAGCATTGGCTAACTCATGCTGTATTTGAGGCAAATCTGAATTGGAAGTTACAAATGATACTTGAGGATTTCTCAATACCTGTCGTGTACGTAGGGAATAACGACATTCAGGTTGATCGTCTGACTGAGTATCAGAGGAAGAGAGTACAGGATCAGGAGGATTGTCAGTGTCTGTCACATTAGTCTGGGTTGGAACATCATTATCATCACATACTAACTTCATATGATCCAAATGCGATTCTTTATACTGACCAGTACTAATCTCTCTAACCTTATACTTATTACCAGTGATATGTTCAACTACGCGATAAGGACCAACAAACCTTTGATCAAGCTTTGGCATTGCAGACGTTTTGTTAAAGTTAATCAGCATAACTCTCGAACCTACTTTGATTTTGGATGGCTTTACTCGAGTATTTGCGACTCTTGTAAATTCAGTTGTTGATTTATGAAGTGTTTCACGGATTCTTCTAAAAACACTTTGAGCTAAGCTGGTACGAGTTGCTACGAAATCATCAGGGTTGTAATTTGGTTTCGGATTAGAATATAACAACTCATAAGGCAAACGTTTATCTACACCATACAATGCATAATGTGGAGTGTCACCTATAGAAACATTGTAAGCAGAATTTATAGCACACTGCACATCAGGTATAACTTCATCCCAAGTTTCACTGTTGGGATTGATAGTGGCTCTCAAGACATCAAGTACTTTCTTATTGGTTCGTTCCGCTAACCCATTGCTGGCAGGATGATGAGGAACAATGGTGGATTTAGTGATCTTGTACAAGGTACACAAATTTTCAAGAATTTCATTACAGAATTCACCTCCATTATCTGTTACTAGGGACTTAGGAGTGGTATGCCTGCAGATAATGCGTTCTTTAAATGCTTTCGCTACTGTCTCGGCAGTCTTATCTGCAATAGGAACTAACTCGCAATATCTGGTGAAATGGTCTACCATAACACACAGATGTTTGTTACCTTGGAGGGAACATTGGAAATTAGTTAACAAATCTAGCGCAACTCTTTCCCAAGGTTCGCTAGTAGTTGGATACACTTGGATTGGATTAGGACCATTAGCATTGCCTTTATGTTGCATGCAGACACTACATTTCCTAACATACTCAGAAATATCAGTTGCCATACGAGGCCAAAAGTATTTCAATCTGGCTTGTTTTACTGAACGATCCATACCAGGGTGTGCAACACCTGGTACATCGTGAACTAGCTGTAAGGCTACATTCACTAGTGACTGTGGAATTACTAACTGGTATACTCTTCTGCTAGGAGTACCCAACTCGGCTGTTCGATACAGTAATTCTTGGTTCATGAGAAAGTCACTGATGGGTGCTGGTGGCTTCACATTCAGAATAAGATCTTCCTGGAGCAGGAATCGAATCACACCAGACCACATGGGATCTGTTCGTTGAGCATTCTTTACATCTTCAGCACTAAATGGAGGGTCTGCAGTTACTATACTAACATGTCGCGATAAAGCATCTGCGACTACATTTGACTTGCCAGGTAAATGCTCAAAGGTGGGATTGAACTCTTGGATAGTCAAGGTCCATCTAGCTAACCTTCCAGTAGGTTGTTTGTTCTGGAATAAGGGTATCAGAGGAGCATGATCTGTCAAGACATGAACAGAGTACTGATAAATAATGTCTCGGAAGTGCTTTAAAGACCATACTATTGCTAAAGCTTCTTGCTCAGTTACTGTATAATTACGTTCAGCCTTCGTAAGGACTCGGCTAGCAAATGCAACTGCGTTGTACTTGCCATCGGTCTTCTGAGCTAGTACGGCACCTATGCCAATTGAACTAGCATCAGTTGTCAGATAGAAAGGCTTAGAAAAATCTGGAAATTTCAAAATTGGAGCAGAAGTTAGCTTTTCTTTTAGAGTTTGGAATGCTCTTTCTTGACGGAAGGTCCAAAGAAAAGGAGCATCTTTCTTAAGCAACTCAGTTAGAGGAGCAGCTATGGAAGAAAAATTGGCAATGAAAGATCTATAAAAACCTGCTAAGCCCACAAAGGATCTTACGGCATCAGCAGTTTTGGGAGTTGGAAAATTTAGTACTGCAGTTACTTTACTTTGGTCAGTCGTAACCCCTCTAGGAGTGACTACGTGACCAAGAAACTTAATTTCTGATCTGAAAAATTGACATTTTGACAGTTTGATCTTTAAATTGGCTTCTTCAAGCTTACCAAGTACTACATCAAGTCTTTTCAAGTGTGTATCCACGTCTTTAGACATGACGATTACGTCATCTAAGTACACCATAAGTGCATTACCTATGAGACCTCTAAAGATATTAGTCATGAGCCTTGAGAACGTGATAGGGGAAGATCGTAATCCAAATGCCATACGGAGGAAGTGATAATGACCTGTAGGAGTGGAGAATGCAGTTAGTTCTTGGCTGTCCTCGTGAAGAGGGACTTGCCAAAACCCTTGTAACAAATCTAGGGTTGAAAAGACTTTGTTATCTCCGATATTACGTAAAAGATCACCCAGTACAGGGAGTGGAAAGCGATCTGGAATGGTTTTCGCGTTTAACTTCCTAAAGTCAATTACTGGACGCCAAGTACCATCCTTCTTAGGTACTAGTATCAAGGGTGCATTCCAAGGTGAATTGCTAGGTGCAATAACTCCATCATCAAGCATTTGATTGATCAATTCTTCTGCGACAGCAACTTGTGAATGAGGCATTCTGTACGCAGGTATGTAGATAGGTCTAGTACCAGGTTCAAGTGGAATACGATGGGACAATAAGTTCGTTATACCCATCTTCTCGTGAATATAATGAAGTATACGTGAATATAATGAAGTATACATGAATATAATGAAGTATACGTGAATATAATGAAGTATACGTAAATATAATGAAGTATACATGAATATAATAAAGTATACATGAATATAATGAAGTATACGTGAATATAATGAAGTATACATGAATATAATGAAGTATACATGAATATAATGAAGTATACATGAATATAATGAAGTATACATGAATATAATGAAGTATACGTGAATATAATGAAGTATACATGAATATAATGAAGTATACGTGAATATAATGAAGTATACGTGAATATAATGAAGTATACATGAATATAATGAAGTATACATGAATATAATGAAGTATACGAGAATATAATGAAGTATACGTGAATATAATGAAGTATACATGAATATAATGAAGTATACGTGAATATAATGAAGTATACATGAATATAATGAAGTATACATGAATATAATGAAGTATACATGAATATAATGAAGTATACATGAATATAATGAAGTATACATGAATATAATGAAGTATACATGAATATAATGAAGTATACGTGAATATAATGAAGTATACATGAATATAATGAAGTATACATGAATATAATGAAGTATACGTGAATATAATGAAGTATACGTGAATATAATGAAGTATACATGAATATAATGAAGTATACGTGAATATAATGAAGTATACATGAATATAATGAAGTATACATGAATATAATGAAGTATACATGAATATAATGAAGTATACATGAATATAATGAAGTATACATGAATATAATGAAGTATACATGAATATAATGAAGTATACGTGAATATAATGAAGTATACATGAATATAATGAAGTATACGTGAATATAATGAAGTATATATGAATATAATGAAGTATACATGAATATAATGAAGTATACATGAATATAATGAAGTATACATGAATATAATGAAGTATACATGAATATAATGAAGTATACATGAATATAATGAAGTATACGTGAATATAATGAAGTATACATGAATATAATGAAGTATACATGAATATAATGAAGTATACATGAATATAATGAAGTATACATGAATATAATGAAGTATACGTGATTATAATGAAGTATACATGAATATAATGAAGTATACATGAATATAATGAAGTATACATGAATATAATGAAGTATACATGAATATAATGAAGTATACATGAATATAATGAAGTATAAATGAATATAATGAAGTATACATGAATATAATGAAGTATACATGAATATAATGAAGTATACATGAATATAATGAAGTATACGTGATTATAATGAAGTATACATGAATATAATGAAGTATACATGAATATAATGAAGTATACATGAATATAATGAAGTATACATGAATATAATGAAGTATACATGAATATAATGAAGTATACATGAATATAATGAAGTATACATGAATATAATGAAGTATACATGAATATAATGAAGTATACATGAATATAATGAAGTATACGTGAATATAATGAAGTATACATGAATATAATGAAGTATAATGAAGTATACATGAATATAATGAAGTATACATGAATATAATGAAGTATACATGAATATAATGAAGTATACATGAATATAATGAAGTATACATGAATATAATGAAGTATACATGAATATAATGAAGTATACATGAATATAATGAAGTATACATGAATATAATGAAGTATACATGAATATAATGAAGTATACGTGATTATAATGAAGTATACATGAATATAATGAAGTATACATGAATATAATGAAGTATACATGAATATAATGAAGTATACATGAATATAATGAAGTATACATGAATATAATGAAGTATACATGAATATAATGAAGTATACATGAATATAATGAAGTATACATGAATATAATGAAGTATACATGAATATAATGAAGTATACATGAATATAATGAAGTATACATGAATATAATGAAGTATACGTGAATATAATGAAGTATACATGAATATAATGAAGTATACGTGAATATAATGAAGTATACATGAATATAATGAAGTATACATGAATATAATGAAGTATACATGAATATAATGAAGTATACATGAATATAATGAAGTATACATGAATATAATGAAGTATACATGAATATAATGAAGTATACGTGAATATAATGAAGTATACATGAATATAATGAAGTATACATGAATATAATGAAGTATACGTGAATATAATGAAGTATACATGAATATAATGAAGTATACATGAATATAATGAAGTATACATGAATATAATGAAGTATACATGAATATAATGAAGTATACATGAATATAATGAAGTATACGTGAATATAATGAAGTATACATGAATATAATGAAGTATACATGAATATAATGAAGTATACATGAATATAATGAAGTATACATGAATATAATGAAGTATACATGAATATAATGAAGTATACATGAATATAATGAAGTATACATGAATATAATGAAGTATACATGAATATAATGAAGTATACGTGAATATAATGAAGTATACATGAATATAATGAAGTATACGTGAATATAATGAAGTATACATGAATATAATGAAGTATACATGAATATAATGAAGTATACATGAATATAATGAAGTATACATGAATATAATGAAGTATACATGAATATAATGAAGTATACATGAATATAATGAAGTATACATGAATATAATGAAGTATACATGAATATAATGAAGTATATGTGATTATAATGAAGTATACATGAATATAATGAAGTATACATGAATATAATGAAGTATACATAAATATAATGAAGTATACGTGAATATAATGAAGTATACGTGAATATAATGAAGTATACGTGAATATAATGAAGTATACGTGAATATAATGAAGTATACGTGAATATAATGAAGTATACGTGAATATAATGAAGTATACGTGAATATAATGAAGAAATTCAATACAACTTTCAGTATTATTTATGTATGATAAGTACAAGTGTATGTTAGGTATCACAATTCACTGAGTTCTTTATTAGTTAAAATAAATTAATAAAATATTATATACAGAGTACTAGTATTATAGTGCACAGTGTGCACTACCAGTGTTACTGGTGCACAGTGTGCACTATCAGTGTTACTGGTGCACAGTGTGCACTATCAGTGTTACTGCTGCACAGTGTGCACTACCAGTGTTACTGGTGCACAGTGTGCACTACCAGTGTTACTGGTGCACAGTGTGCACTACCAGTGTTACTGCTGCACAGTGTGCACTATCAGTGTTACTGCTGCACAGTGTGCACTACCAGTGTTACTGGTGCACAGTGTGCACTATCAGTGTTACTGCTGCACAGTGTGCACTATCAGTGTTACTGCTGCACAGTGTGCACTACCAGTGTTACTGCTGCACAGTGTGCACTACCAGTGTTACTGCTGCACAGTGTGCACTATCAGTGTTACTGGTGCACAGTGTGCACTATCAGTGTTACTGGTAGTGCACAGTGTGCACTACCAGTGTTACTGGTGCACAGTGTGCACTACCAGTGTTACTGGTGCACAGTGTGCACTATCAGTGTTACTGGTGCACAGTGTGCACTATCAGTGTTACTGGTGCACAGTGTGCACTATCAGTGTTACTGGTGCACAGTGTGCACTATCAGTGTTACTGGTGCACAGTGTGCACTATCAGTGTTACTGGTGCACAGTGTGCACTATCAGTGTTACTGGTGCACAGTGTGCACTATCAGTGTTACTGGTGCACAGTGTGCACTATCAGTGTTACTGGTGCACAGTGTGCACTATCAGTGTTACTGGTGCACAGTGTGCACTATCAGTGTTACTGGTGCACAGTGTGCACTATCAGTGTTACTGGTGCACAGTGTGCACTATCAGTGTTACTGGTGCACAGTGTGCACTACCAGTGTTACTGGTGCACAGTGTGCACTATCAGTGTTACTGGTGCACAGCGTGCACTATCAGTGTTACTGGTGCACAGTGTGCACTATCAGTGTTACTGGTGCACAGTGTGCACTATCAGTGTTACTGGTGCACAGTGTGCACTATCAGTGTTACTGGTAGTGCACAGTGTGCACTATCAGTGTTACTGCTGCACAGTGTGCACTACCAGTGTTACTGGTGCACAGTGTGCACTATCAGTGTTACTGGTGCACAGTGTGCACTATCAGTGTTACTGGTAGTGCACAGTGTGCACTACCAGTGTTACTGGTGCACAGTGTGCACTACCAGTGTTACTGGTGCACAGTGTGCACTATCAGTGTTACTGGTGCACAGTGTGCACTATCAGTGTTACTGGTGCACAGTGTGCACTATCAGTGTTACTGGTGCACAGTGTGCACTATCAGTGTTACTGGTGCACAGTGTGCACTATCAGTGTTACTGGTGCACAGTGTGCACTATCAGTGTTACTGGTGCACAGTGTGCACTATCAGTGTTACTGGTGCAGTGTGCACTATCAGTGTTACTGGTGCACAGTGTGCACTATCAGTGTTACTGGTGCACAGTGTGCACTATCAGTGTTACTGGTGCACAGTGTGCACTATCAGTGTTACTGGTGCACAGTGTGCACTATCAGTGTTACTGGTGCACAGTGTGCACTATCAGTGTTACTGGTGCACAGTGTGCACTATCAGTGTTACTGGTGCAGTGTGCACTATCAGTGTTACTGGTGCACAGTGTGCACTATCAGTGTTACTGGTGCACAGTGTGCACTATCAGTGTTACTGGTGCACAGTGTGCACTATCAGTGTTACTGGTGCACAGTGTGCACTATCAGTGCTACTGGTGCACAGTGTGCACTATCAGTGTTACTGGTGCACAGTGTGCACTATCAGTGTTACTGGTGCACAGTGTGCACTATCAGTGTTACTGGTAGTGCACAGTGTGCACTACCAGTGTTACTGGTGCACAGTGTGCACTACCAGTGTTACTGGTGCACAGTGTGCACTATCAGTGTTACTGGTGCACAGTGTGCACTATCAGTGTTACTGGTGCACAGTGTGCACTACCAGTGTTACTGGTGCACAGTGTGCACTATCAGTGTTACTGGTGCACAGCGTGCACTATCAGTGTTACTGGTGCACAGTGTGCACTATCAGTGTTACTGGTGCACAGTGTGCACTATCAGTGTTACTGGTGCACAGTGTGCACTATCAGTGTTACTGGTAGTGCACAGTGTGCACTATCAGTGTTACTGCTGCACAGTGTGCACTACCAGTGTTACTGGTGCACAGTGTGCACTATCAGTGTTACTGGTGCACAGTGTGCACTATCAGTGTTACTGGTAGTGCACAGTGTGCACTATCAGTGTTACTGGTGCACAGTGTGCACTACCAGTGTTACTGGTGCACAGTGTGCACTATCAGTGTTACTGGTGCACAGTGTGCACTATCAGTGTTACTGGTGCACAGTGTGCACTACCAGTGTTACTGGTGCACAGTGTGCACTATCAGTGTTACTGGTACACAGTGTGCACTACCAGTGTTACTGGTGCACAGTGTGCACTACCAGTGTTACTGGTGCACAGTGTGCACTACCAGTGTTACTGGTGCACAGTGTGCACTACCTGTGTTACTGGTGCACAGTGTGCACTACCAGTGTTACTGGTGCACAGTGTGCACTACCAGTGTTACTGGTGCACAGTGTGCACTACCAGTGTTACTGGTGCACAGTGTGCACTACCAGTGTTACTGGTGCACAGTGTGCACTACCAGTGTTACTGGTGCACGCACGTGGACTCAGTTTTCTAAAGTGTTAACAATGGTCCCTAAAAGGGTTAAAACAATAGAAACGTTAATTACCTGAATGGCTAATCTGTCGACTACGATTAATATACGTGATCCTCACATACGTGATCCTCACATTCGTGATCCTCACATACGTGATCCTCACATTCGTGATCCTCACATACGTGATCCTCACATTCGTGATCCTCACATACGTGATCCTCACATTCGTGATCCTCACATACGTGATCCTCACATTCGTGATCCTCACATACGTGATCCTCACATTCGTGATCCTCACATACGTGATCCTCACATTCGTGATCCTCACATACGTGATCCTCACATACGTGATCCTCACATTCGTGATCCTCACATACGTGATCCTCACATACGTGATCCTCACATTCGTGATCCTCACATACGTGATCCTCACATACATGATCCTCACATACGTGATCCTCACATACGTGATCCTCACATTCGTGATCCTCACATACGTGATCCTCACATACGTGATCCTCACATACGTGATCCTCACATACGTGATCCTCACATTCGTGATCCTCACATACGTGATCCTCACATACGTGATCCTCACATTCGTGATCCTCACATACGTGATCCTCACATACGTGATCCTCACATTCGTGATCCTCACATACGTGATCCTCACATTCGTGATCCTCACATACGTGATCCTCACATTCGTGATCCTCACATACGTGATCCTCACATTCGTGATCCTCACATACGTGATCCTCACATACGTGATCCTCACATTCGTGATCCTCACATACGTGATCCTCACATACGTGATCCTCACATTCGTGATCCTCACATACGTGATCCTCACATACATGATCCTCACATACGTGATCCTCACATACGTGATCCTCACATTCGTGATCCTCACATACGTGATCCTCACATACGTGATCCTCACATACGTGATCCTCACATTCGTGATCCTCACATACGTGATCCTCACATACGTGATCCTCACATTCGTGATCCTCACATACGTGATCCTCACATACGTGATCCTCACATTCGTGATCCTCACATACGTGATTCTCACATACGTGATCCTCACATACGTGATCCTCACATACGTGATTCTCACATACGTGATCCTCACATACGTGATCCTCACATACGTGATCCTCACATACGTGATCCTCACATTCGTGATCCTCACATACGTGATCCTCACATACGTGATCCTCACATTCGTGATCCTCACATACGTGATTCTCACATACGTGATCCTCACATTCGTGATCCTCACATACGTGATCCTCACATTCGTGATCCTCACATACGTGATCCTCACATTCGTGATCCTCACATACGTGATCCTCACATACGTGATCCTCACATTCGTGATCCTCACATACGTGATCCTCACATACGTGATCCTCACATTCGTGATCCTCACATACGTGATCCTCACATACATGATCCTCACATACGTGATCCTCACATACGTGATCCTCACATTCGTGATCCTCACATACGTGATCCTCACATACGTGATCCTCACATACGTGATCCTCACATACGTGATCCTCACATTCGTGATCCTCACATACGTGATCCTCACATACGTGATCCTCACATTCGTGATCCTCACATACGTGATCCTCACATACGTGATCCTCACATTCGTGATCCTCACATACGTGATCCTCACATTCGTGATCCTCACATACGTGATCCTCACATTCGTGATCCTCACATACGTGATCCTCACATTCGTGATCCTCACATACGTGATCCTCACATACGTGATCCTCACATTCGTGATCCTCACATACGTGATCCTCACATACGTGATCCTCACATTCGTGATCCTCACATACGTGATCCTCACATACATGATCCTCACATACGTGATCCTCACATACGTGATCCTCACATTCGTGATCCTCACATACGTGATCCTCACATACGTGATCCTCACATACGTGATCCTCACATTCGTGATCCTCACATACGTGATCCTCACATACGTGATCCTCACATTCGTGATCCTCACATACGTGATCCTCACATACGTGATCCTCACATTCGTGATCCTCACATACGTGATTCTCACATACGTGATCCTCACATACGTGATCCTCACATACGTGATTCTCACATACGTGATCCTCACATACGTGATCCTCACATACGTGATCTTCGCATGGTTTAAGTGGAAATCAAAGAAAATATTATAAGAAGTGCCAAGGACCCAGACTAAACCCAGTGTTGTTGGGAAACAGGAAGTGTTGCCATTCAAGGGAAGCAATAAATCGTATTTCTATTTGGGTGAAAATGAAAAAAAACCTGGACTACCATTAAGCGGAACCGTAGTGAAGGTAGTGGACTAGCTAGAAAAAATATTACAAAAAAATACCACCACTGAGAAATCAGCATGAAATAAATTTAAATGGAAGTGTAAGAGGGAAGTTACCGTCGGTGTAGCTGCCGTGTGAGTGATAAAATAATAATGGCAGTATAGTGCAGTGAAGAGAAAAGTGTATCTTGAATAATTATAATGTATATCCTTCGTGATAACCAGTGTACAGCACAGTGATAAAATACCAGTGTTAAAAGAAGCCAAAAATAGTGAAGTGTAGCAGTTTGGGAGAGTGTACTCGTCCTGGTGTTGACATGTGACAAGTGTACACACTAAGGTTGGAGTTACCACATACCATAATGAACTGACTAGGATACCGATACATAGTGGAAATACCTAGTGCATCAAAATTGTCAGTGGAACGACTCAAGGATAGTGATTAAACATAATGAAAGTGTTTCAAACTATAATGTGGCATCGCATGCGAGAACTGCCATATACCCTGGGGTGGTATGTTACAGCCATACGTCTGGCAGTGCCATATACCCTGGGGTGGTATGTTACAGCCATACGTCTGGCAGTGCCATATACCCTGGGGTGGTATGTTACAGCCATACGTCTGGCAGTGCCATATACCCTGGAGTGGTATGTTACAGCCATACGTCTGGCAGTGCCATATACCCTGGGGTGGTGTGTTACAGCCATACGTCTGGCAGTGCCATATACCCTGGGGTGGTGTGTTACAGCCATACGTCTGGCAGTGCCATATACCCTGGGGTGGTATGTTACAGCCATACGTCTGGCAGTGCCATATACCCTGGGGTGGTGTGTTACAGCCATACGTCTGGCAGTGCCATATACCCTGGGGTGGTGTGTTACAGCCATACGTCTGGCAGTGCCATATACCCTGGGGTGGTGTGTTACAGCCATACGTCTGGCAGTGCCATATACCCTGGGGTGGTGTGTTACAGCCATACGTCTGGCAGTGCCATATACCCTGGGGTGGTGTGTTACAGCCATACGTCTGGCAGTGCCATATACCCTGGGGTGGTATGTTACAGCCATACGTCTGGCAGTGCCATATACCCTGGGGTGGTGTGTTACAGCCATACGTCTGGCAGTGCCATATACCCTGGGGTGGTGTGTTACAGCCATACGTCTGGCAGTGCCATATACCCTGGGGTGGTGTGTTACAGCCATACGTCTGGCAGTGCCATATACCCTGGGGTGGTGTGTTACAGCCATACGTCTGGCAGTGCCATATACCCTGGGGTGGTGTGTTACAGCCATACGTCTGGCAGTGCCATATACCCTGGGGTGGTGTGTTACAGCCATACGTCTGGCAGTGCCATATACCCTGGGGTGGTGTGTTACAGCCATACGTCTGGCAGTGCCATATACCCTGGGGTGGTGTGTTACAGCCATACGTCTGGCAGTGCCATATACCCTGGGGTGGTGTGTTACAGCCATACGTCTGGCAGTGCCATATACCCTGGGGTGGTATGTTACAGCCATACGTCTGGCAGTGCCATATACCCTGGGGTGGTGTGTTACAGCCATACGTCTGGCAGTGCCATATACCCTGGGGTGGTGTGTTACAGCCATACGTCTGGCAGTGCCATATACCCTGGGGTGGTGTGTTACAGCCATACGTCTGGCAGGCCTACCATATAACACCATACACTCCATACCACAATAACTCAATCTAGTTCAGTGTGAGGAACTCAATAGGATCAGTAAATTAAAATATAATAATAATATCTTTACTTACTACAAGTACACGTAATACAGTCCTAGCTGACAACAATGACATACTACTACATAGAAAGTTCCTTGTTATGCTCCGCATGTCGGGCATATTAGGTCAGTGTCCCAGGATGCGACCCACACCAGTCGACTAACACCCAGGTACCCAATTTACTGATGGGGAACATAGACAGCAGGTGGAAAGAAACACGCCCAATGTTTCTACTCTGGCTGGAAATCGAATCACATATATATAAAATATATATATGATTCATCAGTGAGGAATGAATCTGGAAAGAGTTGTACAGTGAACAAAAAATTAAATGCAGAGGAAATATGTAACATGTCCACCCCTGGGAAGAAACCAGGATGTCACGTGACCTTTTTCCGACCCCCCTATGACCTCTACCCACCACTAGTTACCCACAGCCATAATATAGTCACCCCCTACCCCCAAAATTCACCCACTATCCACATGCCACAAGCCTCGATTTCCATAAATACAAATCACATATTACTGTCACCAGTGCAGAGAAAGGTAATGTGGAAATTAGTTTTTTTTCGTGACATACAGTATGAAGCAGGATACAGGCAGCATGTTAGTACAGTATATATGTGGGACATGTAAAAAAAAAATCCCTGGAAGGAAATCCAGGATCACATACAACCTGTGCTTTTCCAAGCATCATATCTCTTGTGCAAGAATAAACACTGCCTCAAAAAATGACCTCGACTAGCAAGGTGCTTCCGGGTGTGTAATAAACATATAGAACTTTGGGTAGGTATCAGAAAGGTACTAAGGAGGGCAATAAATAATAAAAATAAGCAAGAAAATAAAGATGAACTCTTATACAGTCTACCAAAGATATATAAAACATGGGAGGAAGAGATACGAGGAGTGAACCAAAACATGCAGAATGCCCATACCACAACAGATGACCCGAAGCTATATAGTCACCTACTGAAAAAAATACAGGAAACAAAAACGTCAGTTAACCCAACTCCCCTACATAGTGCTAACCCAAACCCATCCCCCAGTCCTAGTACTACTGCTTACCGTGCTGGTGCTGGCCCAGGCTCAGCCCCCAGCGCCAGTCCAGACTCTGCTAGGGACTCTACCACAGTCACCACTAAAACCTTAAATATACAACCATCATTGCACGAGATCATAGCCCACATTACAGATGTAGTGGAGGAGACCTCTTCTTCTTCTTCTTCTTCTGGGGAAAGTAGTTCCACGGAAGCAGGACGGGTTGGCCCTGGCTTGGACACTGAGGATTATAGTGGTCCTAGAAACTGCACAATCTGAGAATACACATACCCAGCCAAAAGTGAAACTGTGCAAATTCTATATTTGGGGCAGCTGTAAGCATGAAATATCAGGAAAAATAAATGGGGCATGCAACTTTGAGCATCCCAAAAAATGCCGTGACCTCCTGTCTAAAGGAGTGTGTCATTCTCCCTCCTGTAAATTCTTTCACCCAGAATTGTGCCACTCTTCAGTCCTCCAAAAGCAATACTACAACACCAACTGTCCTGTATACCATCTAAACGGGACCAGGTGGTACAGACCTCATAAGACAAACAATAGTTACACAACCCCACTTCAACTAATTTTTTAGTGGAAGGAAACAAAGAAAGAAAAATGGAAGGAAATAGCAAAAATAGTCTACCTTGGAGCCTTGATAGAACTGTCGACTTGGCTAAGTTATTCTCTCTCAAAGAGCGAGTAGATTACAATCTTGGCTTGTCAGTTAGTTAGTAGTTTGAGAACAATAATATGAAAAGAACTTCAACTGAATTTTATTGACTTAAGACTCAGGAAGATTGACACCAGTGAGTCCATCTATCATCATTTTATTATGCAGGAGGAGCCACATGTCTATCATGCAGGAGGAGCCACATGTCTATCATGCAGGAGGAGCCACATGTCTATCATGCAGGAGGAGCCACATGTCTATCATGCAGGAGGAGCCACATGTCTACGGTGCTTCTAACAAAATAAACCGACTCTTGGACGTCACTACTGCCCGGCTCCGGCTGGGTTACAAGTATCTTTGGCAGGTTAAATCACCACCACCAGATGTAGACCAAACGAAATGTAAACTTTGCCAGATGGATTATTGTCACACATTGCGTCATTATGTACTGGAGTGCGTCACACCCTGTGTCATTATGCACTGGAGTGTGTCACACCCTACGTCATTATGTACTGGAGTGTGTCACGCCCTGCGTCATTATGTACTGGAGTGCGTCACACCTTGCGTCATTATGTACTGGAGTGCGTCATACCCTGTGTCATTATGTACTGGAGTGCGTCACACCCTGTGTCATTATGTACTGGAGTGCGTCACACCCTGCGTCATTACGTACTGGAGTGCGTCACACCCTGCATCATTATATACTGGAGTGTGTCACACCCTGCGTCATTATGTACTGGAGTGTGTCACACCCTGCATCATTATGTACTGCGTCACACCCTGCATCATTATGTACTGGAGTGCGTCACATCATTATGTACTGGAGTGCGTTGCATCATTATGTACTGGAGTGCGTCACACCCTGCATCATTATGTACTGGAGTGCGTCACACCCTGCGTCATTATGTACTGGAGTGTGTCACACCCTGCATCATTATGTACTGGAGTGTGTCACACCCTGCATCATTATGTACTGGAGTGCGTCACACCCTGCATCATTATGTACTGGAGTGCGTCACACCCTGCGTCATTATGTACTGGAGTGTGTCACACCCTGCATCATTATGTACTGGAGTGCGTCACACCCTGCATCATTATGTACTGGAGTGTGTCACACCCTGCATCATTATGTACTGGAGTGTGTCACACCCTGCATCATTATGTACTGGAGTGTGTCACACCCTGTGTCATTATGTACTGGAGTGCGTCACACCCTGCATCATTATGTACTGGAGTGTGTCACACCCTGCATCATTATGTACTGGAGTGTGTCACACCCTGCATCATTATGTACTGGAGTGCGTCACACCCTGCATCATTATGTACTGGAGTGTGTCACACCCTGCATCATTATGTACTGGAGTGTCATTATGTACTGGAGTGCGTCACACCCTGCATCATTATGTACTGGAGTGTGTCACACCCTGCATCATTATGTACTGGAGTGTGTCACACCCTGCATCATTATGTACTGGAGTGTGTCACACCCTGCATCATTATGTACTGGAGTGTGTCACACCATTATGTACTGGAGTGCGCTGCATCATTATGTACTGGAGTGCGTCACACCCTGCATCATTATGTACTGGAGTGTGTCACACCCTGCATCATTATGTACTGGAGTGCGTCACACCCTGTGTCATTATGTACTGGAGTGCGTCACACCCTGCATCATTATGTACTGGAGTGCGCTGCATCATTATGTACTGGAGTGCGTCACACCCTGCATCATTATGTACATGTCACACCCTGCATCATTATGAGTGCGTCACACCCTGCATCATTATGTACTGGAGTGTGTCACACCCTGCATCATTATGTACTGGAGTGTGTCACACCCTGCATCATTATGTACTGGAGTACGTCACACCCTGCATCATTATGTACGTCACACCCTGCATCATTATGTACTGGAGTGTGTCACACCCTGCATCATTATGTACTGGAGTGAGTCACACCCTGCATCATTATGTACTGTCACACCCTGAGTGTGCGTCACACCCTGCATCATTATGTACATGTACTGGAGTGCGTATCGTCACACCCTGCATCATTATGTACTGGAGTGTGTCACACCCTGCATCATTATGTACTGGAGTGTGTCACACCCTGCATCATTATGTACTGGAGTGCGTCACACCCTGCATCATTATGTACTGGAGTGTCACACCCTGCATCATTATGTACTGGAGTGCGTCACACCCTGCATCATTATGTACTGGAGTGCGTCACACCCTGCATCATTATGTACTGGAGTGCGTCACACCCTGCATCATTATGTACTGGAGTGCGTCACACCCTGCATCATTATGTACTGGAGTGTCACACCCTGCATCATTATGTACTGGAGTGCGTCACACCCTGCATCATTATGTACTGGAGTGCGTCACACCCTGCATCATTATGTACTGGAGAGCGATAACATTAATGAATTTAGAGACAACTCACTCAGAAATGTTCGAGATATAACTAAGTATTTTATCCACAGTGGTATATTACAGACCATTCTGGAGAAATACCCTGACTTTGATCACTGCAAATAAAGCATTACCACGTGTGTGCTCACCTATTTGTGGTTGCAGGGGTCGAGTCATAGCTCCTGGCCCCGCCTCTTCACTGGTTGCTACTAGGTCCTCTCTCTCCCTGCTCCATGACCTTTGTCAACTCTCGTCTTAAAACTATGTATGGTTCCCGCCTCCACCACATCACTTTCTAGGCTATTCCATGGCCTGACTACTCTATGACTGAAGAAATACTTCCTAACATCCCTTTGATTCATCTGAGTCTTCAGCTTCCAATTGTGACCTCTTGTTTCTGTGTCCCATCTCTGGAACATCCCGTCTTTGTCCACCTTGTCTATTCCGCGCAGTATTTTATATGTCGTTATCATGTCTCCCCTGACCCTCCTGTCCTCCAGTGTCGTCAGGCAGATTTCCCTCAACCTTTCTTCGTAGGACAATCCCCTTAGCTCTGGGATTAGTCTTGTTGCAAACCTTTGCACTTTCTCTAATTTCTTGACGTGCTTGACTAGGTGTGGGTTCCAAACTGGTGCTGCATACTCCAGTATGGGCCTGACATAAATGGTATACAGAGTCTTAAACGAATCCTTACTGAGGTATCGGAACGCTATCCGTAGGTTTGCCAGGCGCCCGTATGCTGCGGCAGTTATCTGATTGATGTGCGCCTCAGGAGATATGCTCGGTGTTATACTCACCCCCAGATCTTTTTCCTTGAGTGAGGTTTGCAGACTTTGGCCATCTAAACTATATTGTGTCTGCGGTCTTCTTTGCCCTTCCCCAATCTTCATGACTTTGCATTTGGCAGGGTTAAACTCAAGGAGCCAGTTGCTGGACCAGGCTTGTAGCCTGTCCAGGTCTCTTTGTAGTCCTGCCTGATCCTCGTCCGATTTGATTCTTCTCATTAACTTCACATCATCTGCAAACAAGGACACTTCTGAGTCTATCCCTTCCGTTATGTCATTCACATGTGTTTGTGTGTGCGCGCACGCTTGTGTGTGTGTGACCCAGTCACAATTATGACCGGGTGTAGACGTGTGAATGGCTCATTACTTTGTAATTTGTTCATGATTGTAACCATGTATAAACGCGTATATGATTCATTACCTTTGTAACTTGTCATGATTGTGACCAGATCTACCTGGAGTTCATTACCTTTGTAACTTGTTCAGCTATCAAAACTTTGGGGTCCAGTCCCTGGACCCATTATGTACCTTTGTAAACTTTTGAGTACCACCCACAGGATGGGTATGAGGTGCATAATGAACATATTAAACTAAATTAAGCCATTCACCAATAACAAAATACCTTTCATCAGTGGACTTCTAAAGGAGTCAAATCACCACACAGAGACCCACACAAAAGATCACTTTGACAACGAAATATGGATAAATGGGTACAACCTTTTTAGATGTGACAGAAAGAACAGGCAACAAAGGGGGGGGGGGTTGGCCTGTATGTCAAAGAGTCGCTCATCTGCACGGAGTTGCTGAACACCACAAATGAGGTAGCTGAAGTTCTAACAATAAAGATCGAGAGCCAAAGCCACCGGATGCAACCTCTACTTAAAATTGATTACTGTCTGGAAAACCTTCCAGCTCCGTCCCCAAACATCTTACTGCTTGATGATTTCAACCAAAGACATACAAAATGGAAGAATGTAGCGAATAATGTTATAGCTGAAACAATCCCCGGAGGTAGTGCAGGTAAAAGATCACACACACATGAGCTACTAAGTCTCTGTTATAAACACACCTTAAGCCAGCAGATAGTGGAGCCAACAAGTCTAGAAAACACACTTGACCTTATCTTCACAAATAATGAGGACCTGGTAAGAAACATAACAATAACAAAAACAACAAATTTCGATCACAAAATCATGTATCTGTTAAGGTGTCCTCACAAAATACAACTTCAACAACAAGAACATCAACTGGGACCAGGTAAACCATGTTTTAAATGAAACATTTTGGGAAGACATCTTAAAGAACATGGATCCAAACCAGTGCCTTGAAAGGATCAACTTCCTGGCAGCTGCAATATGTTCAAGGCATATTCCCCTAAGAAAGAAGAGAAGAAGTAAACTGGAGAAAGACGCTCCCTCTACAGAAGACGACAAAGAATCACTGAGCTCCTCAAGAACGCTAGATTATCTGATATACAGAAGGAAGCGCTGTCCAGGGAAGTGGAAAGTATCGAAGTTGAAGGACTCTTACAGGACCCAAGTGAAGCGGTAAACAATATGATGTTCAATGAGGACAAATTCCAACTACTCCGTTATGGAAAACTGGAGGAGATAATAACTAGAACAGAGTATACTACTGACTCCGGCCATACAATAGATCGGAAAAATAATGTAAGGGACCTGGGAGTAGTAATGTCTGAGGATCTCACTTTCAAGGATCACAACAGTGCCACGATCACAGCTGCAAAGAAAATGATAGGATGGATAATGAGAACGTTCAAAACAAAGAGATGCCGAGCCAATGATGATCCTTTTCAAATCACTTGTTCTCCCTAGGCTGGAATATTGCTGTACATTAACGTCTCCGTTCAAGGCAGGTGAAGTTGCTGATCTAGAGAGTGTACAGAGAATCTTTACTGCGCATATAAGTTCTATCAAACACCTCAACTATTGGGAACGCTTGAAAGCACTTGACTTGTACTGGCAGGAACAAAGGCGAGAGACAGATATCATAATTTACACTTGGAAAATCCCAGAAGGAATGGTCCCGAATCTGCACACAGAAACCACTCCCTAGTAATGTAAAAGACAGGGCAGGCGGTGCAAAATCCCCCCAATGAAAAATAGGGACGCCACTGGTACACTAAGAGAAAACACCATAAGTGTTCGGGGCCCAAGACTGTTCAACAGCCTCCCACCATGCATAAGGGGAATTACCAATAGACCCCTGACTGGTTTTGAGAGGGAACTGGACAGATACTTAAAGTCGGTGCCAGATCAGTCGGGCTGTGGTTCGTACGTTGGACTACGTGTGGCCAGCAGTAACAGCCTGGTTGATCAGGCCCTGATCCACCTGGAGGCCTGGTCGTGGACCGGGCCGTGGGGGCGTTTGTCGTGTGGGTACTTAGTGGAGAAGTAGGGGTAAGAAATACACTCGTTGGTCATTTGGTAAAGCCCAGCCTACATGTTCGGTTCTATGCTTGAGGATGAAGTGATCGAGTCCTCCCCCACCCTACCCACATGGGCATAGCCTGGTGACGTCACGAACTAGCCATTGAGCCTAGCTGAAGGGATCCTATATATAATATGGGCGATACAACTCACGATAAACTACACAAGTATATTATATAGGAATTCAGTAACACTACTGACACGGTGATCCCCGGACTACTCTCCACGTAGACCTCCAGGCAGGTAGACCTCCAGGCAGGTAGACCTCCAGGAAGGTAGACCTCCAGGTAGGTAGACCTCCAGGCAGGTAGACCTCCAGGTAGGTAGACGTCCAGGCACGTAGACCTCCAGGCAGGTAGACCTCCAGGCAGGTAGACCTCCAGGTAGGTAGACGTCCAGGAACGTAGACCTCCAGGTAGGTAGACGTCCAGGAACGTAGACCTCCAGGCAGGTAGACCTCCAGGCAGGTAGACCTCCAGGTAGGTAGACGTCCAGGCACGTAGACCTCCAGGCAGGTAGACCTCCAGGCAGGTAGACCTCCAGGCAGGTAGACCTCCAGGTAGGTAGACCTCCAGGTAGGTAGACCTCCAGGCAGGTAGACCTCCAGGCAGGTAGACCTCCAGGCAGGTAGACCTCCAGGTAGGTAGACCTCCAGGCAGGTAGACCTCCAGGCAGGTAGACCTCCAGGCAGGTAGACCTCCAGGTAGGTAGACCTCCAGGCAGGTAGACCTCCAGGTAGGTAGACCTCCAGGCAGGTAGACCTCCAGGCAGGTAGACTTCCAGGTAGGTAGACCTCCAGGTAGGTAGACCTCCAGGCAGGTAGACCTCCAGGTAGGTAGACCTCCAGGCAGGTAGACCTCCAGGTAGGTAGACCTCCAGGTAGGTAGACCTCCAGGCAGGTAGACCTCCAGGTAGGTAGACGTCCTGGAAGGTAGACCTCCAGGCAGGTAGACCTCCAGACAGGTAGACCTCCAGGCAGGTAGACCTCCAGGCAGGTAGACCTCCAGGAACGTAGACCTCCAGGCAGGTAGACCTCCAGGTAGGTAGACCTCCAGGTAGGTAGACTTCCAGCCAGGTAGACCTCCAGGTAGGTAGACGTCCAGGTAGGTAGACCTCCAGGTAGGTAGACCTCTAGGCAGGTAGACCTCCAGGCAGGTAGACCTCCAGGCAGGTAGACCTCCAAACAGGTAGACCTCCAGGCAGGTACACCTCCAGGTAGGTAGACCTCCAGGCAGGTAGACCTCCAGGCAGGTAGACCTCCAGTCAGGTAGACCTCCAGGCAGGTAGACCAGTGATACTCATAGACATTTTGTACTACCATTGGTGCCTTGGTTGGTTGGTCACTCCAGCCCACACACTGGTGGGTTGGTCACTCCAGTCCACACACTGGTGGGTTGGTCACTCCAGCCCACACACTGGTGGGTTGGTCACTCCAGCCCACACACTGGTGGGTTGGTCACTCCAGCCCACACACTGGTAGGTTGGTCACTCCAGCCCACACACTGGTGGGTTGGTCACTCCAGCCCACACACTGGTGGGTTGGTCACTCCAGCCCACACACTGGTGGGTTGGTCACTCCAGCCCACACACTGGTGGGTTGGTCACTCCAGCCCACACACTGGTGGGTTGGTCACTCCAGCCCACACACTGGTGGGTTGGTCACTCCAGCCCACACACTGGTGGGTTGGTCACTCCAGCCCACACACTGGTGGGTTGGTCACTCCAGTCCACACACTGGTGGGTTGGTCACTCCAGCCCACACACTGGTGGGTTGGTCACTCCAGCCCACACACTGGTGGGTTGGTCACTCCA
Source organism: Cherax quadricarinatus (assembly GCF_038502225.1). Classification (NCBI taxonomy): domain Eukaryota; kingdom Metazoa; phylum Arthropoda; class Malacostraca; order Decapoda; family Parastacidae; genus Cherax; species Cherax quadricarinatus. The sequence continues at coordinate 14,473,012 of NC_091377.1, read as the reverse complement.
GCCCACACACTGGTGGGTTGGTCACTCCAGCCCACACACTGGTGGGTTGGTCACTCCAGCCCACACACTGGTGGGTTGGTCACTCCAGCCCACACACTGGTGGGTTGGTCACTCCAGCCCACACACTGGTGGGTTGGTCACTCCAGCCCACACACTGGTGGGTTGGTCACTCCAGCCCACACACTGGTGGGTTGGTCACTCCAGCCCACACACTGGTGGGTTGGTCACTCCAGCCCACACACTGGTGGGTTGGTCACTCCAGCCCACACACTGGTGGGTTGGTCACTCCAGCCCACACACTGGTGGGTTGGTCACTCCAGCCCACACACTAGGAGGTAAGACAGAAGATAATAAACAAAAAGAGAGAGAGAGATAGAGAGAGGTCGACAAGGCAACGAATTAATCATGCCTGAGTGTGTGTGTGTGTGTGTGTGTGTGTGTGTGTGTGTGTATGTATGTATGTGTGTGTGTGTGTGTGTGTGTGTGTGTGTGTGTGTGTGTGTGTGTGTGTGTGTGTGTACTTACCTAGTTGTACTCGCCTAGTTATGGTTGCAGGGGTCGAGTCATGGCTCTTGGCCCCGCCTGTGTGTGTGTGTGTGTGTGTGTGTACTCACCTAGTTGAGGTTGCGGGGGTCGAGTCCGAGCTCCTGGCCCCGTGTGTGTGTGTGTGTGTGTGTGTGTGTGTGTGTGTGTGTGTGTGTTTGTGTGTGTGTTTGTGTGTGTGTGTATGCTTGTCTGTGTGTGTGTGTGTGTGTGTGTGTGTGTGTGTGTGTGTGTGTGTGTGTGTGTGTGTGTGTGTGTGTGTGTGTGTGTGTGTGTGTGTGTGCACATTCCTAACACACACACACTTCTTTATTTTTTATATAAATCTGAATATCCAGTTACTTATTCTTGTTATATTTCTGACCTCATTTTATGAGGTATTACTAATCTGTTGCATATATCAAATGACTTTGCAGAAATCAGTGTAAATAACAGAGAGATTTTGATTATCGTCCAAACCTTCGATATTGTCGTAATAACCTGACAAATATCACTCATGATCTTCCTGCTCTAAATCCGTATTGCCTTCCGGTGTGTATAACATCTTTTATATACAATAAGCAAGTAGGAGTCTCAGTATCCTTTCCAAGTATTTTGTGTGTGACGTGTAC